>NW_026067915.1:9599400-9722859 GCF_014885135.2 Alexandromys fortis | reverse complement strand
CTTCTGTGTTTTTTTTTTTTTTTTTTTTTTTTTTTTGCCATCCCAGACTTTAATGTGACCATTTATAAGACTTTCAGTTACATGCTGTAATGAAAATGGAGTGTGCTGTTTGGAAGCCTGTGCGGTGCAACCAAAAATAATGACCAACCTGACCTTACTTCGCAAGTCCTCCTGAGACCTTAAACCCTGAGCGGTAAACCAGATGGCCCTCCTACTCAGTTCTGTCTGTGTGCCTTACAGAGCTTCAGAAGTTGCATCTTCCTAATGAGAAGACATTTCAATATAAATAGAAAGACATTTACCAGACCCTTTTCCACCAGAATGTCTCTTTGCAGTGGTTTAGAATCTGAATATTTGACAATTCTTGTATTATCACATCAGTAGATCTCATGGGTGTTGTTTTAGAGGTTTGCTTTTTTGTTTTTAATGTAGAAAGGGTTTGTCTGCCTAATAGACGATTCTGAATCCCCTGGAACTAGAGTTGTAGACAGTTGTGGACTATCGTGCTGGGAACTGTACCTGGGTCCTCTCCCAGAGCTGCAAATGTTCTTGACCACTAAGCCATCTATCTCTCCAGCCTCTTGTGGGCTTTTGTTTTTTAAAAGATTTACTTTTAAATCTTTTATGGGTATTGAGTGTATTGCCTATTTCCTATGTGTATGTACATGTACCACGTGTGTGGCTGGTGCTCTCAGAGGCCAGAAGAGGGAATCGGATCCTCTGGGACTTGAGTTATAGATGGTTATGAGCTGTTGTGTGGGTGATGGGAATGGGACCCAGATCCTATGCGAGAGCAGTAAATGTTCTTAACTTCTGATCCAACTCTCCAGCCCCAGTTTTGTTTTGTTTTTTTTTTTAATTCATTACTGGTCCAGTGAGATGGGTAAAGATTCTTGCTGCTAAGCCTGACCACCCAGATTCAATCCCTGGAAGTCATATTGGTGGAAGGAGAGAACTAACTCCATGAACCCCTCAGACCCCGACATGCACATAGATTCTTAAGTGAACACACAAATAAATAGATAAAAATTTAAAACATAATTATTTGCCAGAATGGAACATGGTTTAATGATAGTTCATACAAGATCCTGCGCTCCTTCCCCAGTATCACATAAGAAAACTGGGTTTTGTTTGTTTTTGTTGTTTGTTTGTTTGTCTGAGACAGGGTCTCAGCTGGGCACAGTGGTGCACACTTTTAATCCCAACACTTGGGAGACAGAGGCAGGAGGATCTCTGTGGGTTCAAGGCTAGCCTGGTCGACCTAGAGTTCCAGAGTCCTGTCTCAGGGGAGGGAGAGGGAGGGAGATAAAATGTCACTATGGATCCCTGGCTGGCCTGGAACTTGCTATATGTATATATAGACCAGGCTTTCCTTAGACTCACAGAGATCCACTTGCCCTTGCCTCTAGAGTGCTGAGATTAAAGGCCTGGCTACCATGCTGGCTAAAGTAAACAATAATTGTAATTATTTGTCATTCTATGAGAACAAACCTCCTTTGTGTTCAGTACTCCTTCCCATCAGGATTCCCACGCCTGTGTGATCTTTACCTTGTAGCTGGATCATGTGTTGGAAGAATAAACAGCTAGAAAATACTTCAGAGTCAAACATACTCTTGGCCTTAGGACTGTCTCCCTCATTCAGACTTCTGCGCCATGAGAACAGAGTGGAGGATGAAGCCAAGACTCAGCTGAAGCCCAAAACCAGAGAGCTGAGGCAGGGCCTGGGTGAGCTGGCTTGTCACCCTAGATGCTTCGGGACAGACACAAGGAATGCCAGAGGCCTGGGATGCTGGTAAAATTTGTCTCAGCCAATCTGGGACTTGTACCACCTCCTCACTGCCAATGTGTGAGAGCCCTGCCTTGCTTGCAAGTGAAAAAAATTCCTGTTGGTTCTCTGCCCTGGACCTATGGCATTCGGGAGTTCAGTTCTCATTGGTGGCCAAGCACAACAGGTGCAACAAACCATTCCCTTTACTGTCTCAGCTGAAGACTTAAAAAAAATCAGACAAATAGATTTCTTGAGTGACCAGTATGTGGACTATCATAATAATGATAAGAGCTTTCCAGAAATATGAAAACAGAACGTTACTCAGATCCCAGTCACGGAGAAGCATCTTAACACCAGACTCATGGGAGGACTATGAAATGCCCAAGTCCAGAGGGCATGAGCAGGTTCTCCCAGAGGTGGGGCATGAATTGACTGTGAAAATGGATCAGTAGCAAATTGGCTGTGCTTCAGATTGTCTTTGGAGAAAACTGGCTCCAGTGAGACTCTCCACAGACACTGCCTTCCTTCTCCTCTAGCTACTCTGCCTGTCAGCTTGCTGGGGGATTCCTACCTCCTGCCCTGTTGGCTGGGGTTACACACGGCCCTCCAGGCCCACCCAGATGTTACTCAGATGCTCTGGATCTACACTCTACCTGAACTTCTGTCCCACTTGGAGCAAGGCTGGCAGGTGGTGGTGCAAGTCTAGATCCACTGAGACAGCTTTTACCAGCGCTTCTGGCCTCCAGCATTTTTTCCCTGAAGCATCTTGAGGGACAAGCCAAGTTACTTGGGGCTCTGCCCCATCTCTTCTGTTTTGTGCCTCTTTTTTCTTTACCCCCATCTGTTTTCTTTCCTATAATTTGGTTGAATTAATTGACTTATTTTTAATGACCTGAATGCATACATTATGTGTATGTTTGTGCACACGAGTACAGCTGCCCTCAGGGTAGTGGAGCCCCTGAAGTTGTAGTGAGCAGTTGTGAACCACCCAATGTGGTGCTGGGAACCAAACTCAGGTCCTGTGTAAGAGTAGTACTCTCTCTCTCTCTCTGTCACATACACACACACACACACACATACACACTCTCACACGCGCACACACACTCTTTCACACACACTCTCACACACATACACACACTCTCTCTCACACACACACTCTCTCTCTCACACACACACACTTGTTTCACACAGGATCTTTTTGTTTTGTTTAGTTTTTTAAGACAGGGTTTCTCTGTGTTGCCTTGGCTGACCTGGAACTTGCTCTGTAGACCAGGCTGGCCTCAAATCACAAAGATCTGCCTGCCTCTGCCTCCTGAGTGCTGGGATTAAAGGCGTGTGCCACTACCAACTAGCTATACAGGATCTTGAAAAGCAGCTGAGGCTTTCTCCAAATTCACAATACTACTGCTTCAGCCTCCTAAAGGCAGGGATTACAGGTGTGAACCACCAGCTCATCTGTACAGGAAACATTTCCGGGTATCAGCTGCAGTCTGGTCTATGTGAGTCCCTGATGAAAGAAGAAAGGAAGGAAAAAAGGAAGGAAAGAAGGAAGGAAGGAAGGAAGAGAAACAGAGAGAGGGAGAGAAATGAGAGGGAAAGAGGGTTGCTGAGGTCATAGCTCAGCTGGAGAGTGCTTACCAAGCAGATGAGAGACTAGGTTTGTTCTCCAACACAGGAAGAAAAGAAGCCTGGTGGTGGTGGTGGAGAGGCAGGTGGATCTCTGAGTTAAAGGCCAGCCTGGTCTATAGAGCTGCTTCCAGGGAAGCCAGGGCTACACAGAGAAAGCCTGTCTAGAGAAAAAACAAACAAACAAAAAAAAAAAAAACAAAGAAAAAAAAAACAGAGCCTCCTATATACTAAGCAGGCACTCAACCACTGAGCCTCACCATACATACATGGCCAAGACCACACAGCTGAGAAGGATCAGCCCAGTGCTCTATTCTGTTAAATCTGAGGCACTAGGGCCGGGCGGTGGTGGCGCACACCTTTAATCCCAGCACTCGGGAGGCAGAGGCAGNAAAAAAAAAAAAAACAAAAAAAAAATTAAAAAGAAGAGGAGGAGAAAAGATGGAAAGAAATTGAAAGCCAAAAAAAAAAACCTCACAGAGGGGCACCTTCAAGGTTCTCAAAGCCTAGCACTGCAGGCACAGATGTTCTCGGAGAGAGGAGGGAGCGACGATGGAAGGGCCTATGGACAGGGGCCTCTTGCCTCAGGTGATAGTCACTCAATAACTGTGTTTCTATTGTGAAAACTCACCAGGCTAGAGGCTTCTAAGTGGCATCAGTGCTTTTGTGTTACATTCTGTTTAACACAGACTTCGGGCCTAAAGAGCCTGGGGAGACAGCTCAGCAGCTGAACACAGGGATGAACACAGGGAGGACAGGAGTTCAAGTCAGAGTTCGGATCCCTAGAGCCTGAGTAACAGCTGGGTGGACATGGAGGGTCATCTGTAACCCCAGCTCACAGGGGTGGAAGTCAAGGAATCCCCTGCAAGCTGTCAGCCGGACTAGCTGAAAAGGTAAGCTCCAGATTTACCAAAACGTCCTGCCTCCATGTTATATAAGGAAGTGAGCAGTCAGGGAGGTCACCTGACCCCTTCCTCTGGCCTCCAATTTAAGGTACATGTATGTGCATACACACACATAAATCTGCATAGACACATGTAAACATACATGCACACATGCTCATAGAGGAGGGTATGTGTTTGGGCCCAGCCCTGGTGAGGCAGAGGCAAGCAAACTGATGTAAGTTCAAGGCCAACCTGGTCTACACAGTGAGTCCCATGACACAATTAGGACACTGGCGCAGGGTGTGGTGGTGCACGCCTTTAATCCCAGCACTTGGGAGGCAGAAGCAGGCGGATCTCTGTGAGTTCGAGACCAGCCTGGTCTAGTTCCAGGACAGGCTCCAAAACCACAGAGAAACCCTGTCTCGAAAAACCAAAAAAAAAAAAAAAAAACAAAGCTAGGAGTTATCCTTGGTTCTTCATCTTTATAATCTACGCTTAGTCCTTCAGAAAATCCTCTTCCAATCTGTAGAATAATTTTATCTACTTATTTTTTTTTTTGAGACAAGGTTTCAAAAAAGGTTACCTTACTGTCTGTAACTGGGGTCCCATGGGTCCTGATCACCTCCTCTGACCTTTCCGGGAATCAGGTATGAAAACAGTGCGTAGACAATAATAATAAATATAAAAGAAAAGCTCATTCCCGAAAAGAACGTGGTAATTGCTGTGAGGGTGATTACCCGCTTTCTGAATGGATTTGCTGCCAGGAATGCATGTCTGATTCTGTAACCTGCTCAAAACTCTGTGGGGCAGAAGAGTTGGCTCAGCACTTAAGAGCACTTGCTGCTCTTGCAGAGGACCTGGGTTTGATTCCTAGTACCCATAAGGTAGCTCACAACCATCTGTAACTCCAGGTCCAGGGGATCCAATCTTCTTCTGGCCTCTCTGGGCACCAGACACACACATGGTACACAGATATCCATATAGACAAAACAAACATACATATAAAATAAAATAAACACATCTTACTTTTAAAAGCCCACCACTAATCTGGGCAAGGTGGCAAACACCTTTAATCCCAGTAGAGACAGGCAGATCTCTGAGTTCAAGGCCAGCTTGGTCTACAGAGTGAGTTCCAGGACAGCCAGGGCTACACAGAGAAACCTTATCTTGAAAAACAAAAACAAACAAATTTAAAAATAAATATATAAAAAGCCCATAGTTGAGAAAGTTACAGGCCTTAGGGGAAAACTTACTATTTGTGTTTTGTTAAATAGGTATGTCGTCAAACGACCTTGTAAAATGTTGGTATTTATGCCCTTAGACTGGTGATGCTCTCGGCCTTAGTCAGAGAAACTTCTGTCTGCAGTGGGTAGCAGTTGATGCAGAGGTTCATAAAGGTCAGAGATGACGAGGATAAGTGACAGTCGAAGGTTTCGCCCTAAAGGAGACATCTCCATCACCACGGCCCTCGGAACACCCTGGGAGAGGGGACAGAAAGACAGAGCAGGGGTAGGGATTTAGCCCAGTGGGAGAGCACTTGCATGGCCAGTGCCAGGCCTTGGGTTTGGTCCTCAGCTGGGGGATGGGGGTGAGGAGAGTAGGAGTAGGCAAATAACAAACAGCCGGGTTCATGCCCTTATTCCCAGTGCTGGAGAGTCAAGGGCAGGTGGAGCTCTGTGAGTTCATAGTCAGCTCCACATAGTAAGTTCCAGGACAGCCAGGGCTATGTAGTGCCTGGGGGTGGGGGGGTGGGGGGCAGAAGGAGGATGGGAAACAGTGTTGTATGGAGCGGCGGCCCCGCTTCCCGCCACCCCGCTCCAGCCACTGGCTAGTTTTACCCAAAATAATTTCATGGAAACTGTATTTTTTTAAACACTGTCTCGTCCATTAGTTTTAGCCTCTTATTGGCTAACTCTTACATCTCGATTAACCCATTTTTAATAATCTGTGTAGTGCCATGAGGTGGTGGCTTACCAGAAAGGATCTTAACCTGCGTCCATCTTGGAGAGGAGAGCTATAGCATCTGCCTGGAGAGGAAAGGCATGGCGTCTGTGTCGGGTGGGAGAATCATGGCGATTGACTGACTTGGCTTATTTCTCCCAGCATTCTGTCTGTCTACTTCGCCTACCTAATTTTCTGTCCTATTAAAGGGCCAAGGCAGTTTCTTTATTAACCAATGAAATCAACACAAAACAGAAGACTCTCCCACCTCAAAACAGTGTTGTGAGCCACTATTCTCTGGACATGGCATGGCTGTTACAATCATGAACTCACAGCATCTGTGGCTACCTGAGCACACACAAACACACACACACACTTGTGCAATACACTTATGCAAACACACACACACAAATAAAATGTATACTTTCTTTTGAGACAGGGTCTTTTTATGTGTCTCTGGCTGTCCTGAACTTGCTAGATAGACTAGGCTAGCCTTGACCTCAGAGATAGCTTTGATCCCCTAGTGCTAGGATTGAAGGTGTGCACCACAAGGCCTGGCAGTAAAATCTTAAAAAGAAGGGAGCCCCTCTAATCCTAAATGGTCAAATCAAAACATACCTGCACACGAGTGACACTAACTAGGTTCATCAGGTTGTATTTGTGTGTGTCTGACAATAACAGCTAAAGAGATTGTGATGGGCGGGGGGCACAGGAGGAACTGGAGGGGGAGAGGAGGGCATGGTGTAAAAACAGGACTCATGTATGAAATTCTCAAAAAAAAAGTTAAAAATAAAATCACAGGTGTGGTAGCACACACACACTTTTAATTCCAGACATGGGGGGCAGAAGCAGGCAGATCTCTGAGTTCAAGGCCAGCCTAGACTACAGAGTGAGTTCCAGGACAGCCAGGGCTACATAGAGACACCCTGTCTCAAAGAAGAAAATGAAATGAAATAAAGCGAAAGGTCACTAAACATCACGGGGAGATGAGAGGGAGGACGATGGGATAAAGGGAACCATAACACTTGGTACACGTCTCTGAAACCACCAGAGAAGCTGGTGAAATGAAAAGAATTGATTGACCCATGAAGGAAATGCTATTGCAAGTTGACATATAAGCAGCCAGCGGTCACGTGGCTGTGGCAGTGATTTGTCAGGTCTTTAGTGACTCATTAATTAATCTTCTGTCATTTATCGGTTGTAAAGAGTGAAGTGCAGTCAAGTGCTCCCACACACCCACTGCAACTGAATTCGGTAGCCGTTTCCTGACCAGACTTCCTTTCTCCACCTGCCTCTGAGGCCTGCTTCATCACCCTGCTCTCAAGCCAGGTGTGTGGCCTCGGCGCTCCTTCGGAAGGGCCTGGCATTCACCTTACTCTCTTTTTGGAGACAGGACCTCATGCAGTCCCGGCTGGCTACACAGGATAACGTCAAACTCCTGATCCTCCTGCTTCTGCCTCCCACGTGCTGGGATCACAGGCACAAGGCCCACTTTGGGCTCACATCAGCTTCACTCTTTGCTCAATAATTAATACATTCACCTGTTCTACATTTTTCTTTATTTTCAATTTTATTTTGTGAACAACACATTAAACTATCCAGGACAGGATTTTGCAGTCTCATTATTGGTGAGACATGCCCATAATTTGTTGGTATTAAATACCTCTACCATGTTGTGTAACCATCACCACTGTTTCCGAGAATTTTTCATTGTCCTCAACAGAAACTCTGACCCATTAAGCAATCACTCTTCATTTCTGCCCTGCAGATAACCCTGCTGCTGTGTATCTTTATGACCGCCTGTTCTGATGCCTCACACAGCGGAATCATACGGTATTCGCCCTTTCATGTTAATGCACTTGGTTCAGCATAATGGGCTCAAAGGTTTGCCCATGTTGTAACATGCACAGGCATTTTCATTCCTCACTGGTGTGCTGGTGCAGGCCAAGGATCTCGGTACTCGCGAGGCTGAGGCAGAAGGCTCACCGAAAGTTTGAAGCTAGCTGGGCTGCATATTGAGTTCAGGGCCAGTCAGCGCTACTGAGTGAGACAGGGTCTCAAAAAAACAAATAGGGGCTGGGGATGTAGCAGGCTGCTTGCCTACCATTCGCAAAGCCCCGGGTTCAACCCCCAGTACCACATAAAGCTAAGGGTGGCAAGTACCGCTAATCCCCACATTTGAAAGGCGGAGGCTGGGAGGTCGCACATTTAAGCTCATCCTTAGTTAAGTCGTGAGTCCAAGGAAAAGCTGGGGGAAAACTTAGACCTGGACTCATAAGGTAAATAATGAATAAATAATGAAAATACCTGGATTCTTAGACAGACATGGGGTGCATGTCTTTAATTCCAGCACTGCGGAGGCAGAGGAAGCACGATTGTGGGTTTAGGGCTGGCCTGAGCTCCATAGTTAACGCTTTGTAGTAAAATCCACACAATAAGGGCCAGGCATGGTGATGCACACCTTCAATCACAGCCCTCAGAAGGTGGAGGAAGCTGAATCTCTGGGAGTTCAAGGCCAGCCTGGTCTACATAGCCAATTCCTGGCCAGCCAGAGCTACACAGTGAGACTCTGTCTCAAAGCAAACAAACAATAACAAATATATTACTTACATACATATATGTATATCACAAAAAAGCTTTCCATCATGACTCTTTTGTAGGACAGTGTCGGGAAGTCAAACTTAGGACAAGCACCTACGTTAAGCAAACACTCTGCTACTGAGTACACATCCAGCCCAGTCATGGGACGGTTTAAGTAGCATGAATTGCATTCATAACGTTGCATAATCACCACCCTTTTCTGTTTCTAAAGTGTTTGCATCATCCCAGACAGAGCCTCCAGCCACTAAGTAACTTCTCATCTTCTCCTCCTTCTAGTCTCTGGGCACCCCTAGTGTACTTTCTCTCTCTAGGTGCCTCTGATGAGAGCAATGCTACAATTCTTGTCTTTCTGTATCTGGCTAACTGAAATCACCAAATTATCTTCAAGGTTCATCTGCTTTGTACCGTGTATCAGAAATTCAGTATGGGGTGTGGAGCATGGCTTGCAGGTTAAAAGTGCATGTTCAAGTGCGTACACATCAGAGTACAACTGTCAATAGTTGGTTCTCTCTTTCTGCCTTGTGGGCTCCTGGGATCAAGCTCATGCAGTCAGACTGAGCAGCAAAAGCTTTTGTCCTCTGGGCCATGCTGCAGAACCCTTTCCTTTCTCAGCGTTTTGAAATGTACCATTTGATTTCCCTTTTTTTTTTTTTTTTTTTTTTTTTTTTTACCATTTGATTTATATTTTCTTGGTGGCTCTCACCCACACTGTATGTGCTCGTGTACGTACAGGTGGACCTGAAGCAGCTGATATTGAGAGTGGTCCTCGATCACTCTTTCCTCTCCGTTGAGTCCAAAGCTCACCTCATTACAGCTAGCCAACTTGCTCTGAGCATCCCCAGCCTCTGCCTTCACCATGCTGGAATCAGGTGGGCTCCCTTGCTCACCCAGAAGTTGTATGGGTTCTGAGGGTGTAAACTCTGGTTTTCACACCAGTGCTTCATTCACAGACCCATCCCCCCACTTCACCAGCTTCCTGCTGGTTTTCTGTGTTTGTTTATTTGGTTTGGTTGAGGTAGGCGCTCACTACACAGCCTTGACTGGCCTAGAACTGGCTGTGTTAATCAAGTTGGCCTTGAACTTGTGATTCTCTTGCTTCTCACTCTAAGGTGCTAGGATTACAAAACACCCAGTCACCCCTCTTTAAAGTATCTATTTTATTTTTTATTTATTTAATTTATTTAGCTGTTTAATTTTTTTTTTTCCAAGACAGGGTTTCTCTGTTTAGCCCTGGCTGTCCTGGAACTTACTTTGTAGAACAGGCTGGCCTCAAACTCAGAACTGGTGGAGGTTGTGTGTACAAGTGAGTGCAGGTGCCGGATAAGTCCAGAAAAGTGTGCTAGGTGCCCCAGAGCTGGAGTTACTGGCTACTGTGAGCTGCCTGATATGGGTGTTGGGAACCTAACTCGGGTCTATGAGAGTAGTATGTGCTGTTAACCACTGAGTTATTATTCCAGCCTGTACCCTGCCCCCTCCTAAGAGTTTGAATTCTGATTATCAATATCCTCAGAACTGGCATCCTGAATATCAGGTGTAATGCTGCCAATCCTTAAGGGGTACTGGATTGTGTGGCTTTCCAGATACTGGCATTGTAGGTGTGAGCCAACAGCCCTGTCCCGGGCTCTTTCCAAAGTGCATGCTCTCTATTGTGCATGCCCACTGAAATTGCTGCTCCATTGTTTCTGAGGTCAGTCAACGACCTGGAAAAAAGCCTGCTTTACCTGGCTGACGTGGAAGCGGATGGGAAAGAAGTATTGTGTCTTTAAATTCCCTGCACCTGGGAAGCCCCTTCAGTTTATGGGGTGGAGCTGGGGCGAGACTTGGAGACAGCTGAGAGTTACTGAAATTTACCAGCTTCGTTACACTCTCCTGGATGTTACAGTGTTCACTGAGACAGCAGGACCCAAAGAAGTTGCTGTGGGCAGGTCTTGCTGACTTGAGACGCAGAGGGATGGATTCCAGTGCTTCCTAACCCTCCATCTGTTGAAAGGGGCTGCTAGCTCATCCCAGTCGCCCAGAACCGAAATAATCACACAGAAACTGTATTAATTAAATCACTGTTTGGCCCATTAGCTCTAGCTTCTTACTGGCTAACTCTTACATCTTAATTTAACCCATTTCTATTAATCTGTGTATCACCACGTGGCTGTGGCTTACCGGGTAAAGTTCCAGGTGGGCATCTGTCTCCGGTGGGGCTAAATGGCTTCTCTCTACTCCACCCTTCTTTCTCCCAGCATTCAGTTCCATATTCCCCGACTACCTCTGCTCTGCCCTGCCATTGGCTCAAACCAGCTTGCTTTATTAACCAATCATATTCACAGCATGCAGAGGGCAATCCCACTTCATCTGTCCATTTGAGTGCTGTTTAGTTTTCTTTGGGATAGGGTCTAGTGTAGCCCAGGCTGATCTGGGTGGGATTCCCCTGTCCTAGGGAATAACCTTGGACTCCCAATCCTCCTGCCTCTGTCTTCTAAGTGCTGGGATCACAGGCATGCGCCATCACTGCCCGGCTCTGCCTCACATCTTAAGTGTGGAATTACAGGTGTGTGCACAGTAGAGAGCAAAGCTGGGGTGTGTGCACTTTCTGTAGGTGAGCAAGCAGTCTACCAACCCGGCCACGAGTCAAGATTTTATCTAGTGTTTGAAGACAATCTTGGCTTTCTCTATAATCTTCCTCAATATGAATTCTTAAATTTTGTTACATTCATATTTATTGTGTGTAGGTACACACATGTGTAGGGTTGGAGGACAGTTTGCAGGAGCCAGATCTCTCCTTCTCCCATGTAGGACTTGGGATGGGACTTAGGTCAGCAGGCTTGACAGCAAGTGCCTTTACCATGGCTAGCTCATCAGTCCCTTTCAGTGTTCCTTAGCCTTTATCCACTGCCTGATTCCAAAGCCCACAGTTTTAGAGCTTGTTGCAGCAGGACCTGATTCTTGGTATCTATAATCTTTTTTTTAATGATTTATTTATTTATTTATTTATTATGTATACAACATTCTGCCTCCATGTATGCCCGCACGCCAGAAGAGGTGCCAGATCTCATTACAGATGGTTGTGAGCCACCATGTGGTTGCTGGGAATCGAACTCAGGACCTTTGGAAGAGCAGGCAGTGCTCTTAACCACTGAGCCATCTCTCCAGCCCCAACATGAATGTCTTTGTGGGGCCATTTTTCTGCCTACCACACCCCCTCTAGGAGCCACTCCTTCCTGCTCCCCACAGTGCTTTCTTCCCCTCGGAATCAGAGCACCCTAGATCTGGCACAGGTTGAGATCTGGGTCTCCGCCGCTTGCTTGTCTCCCCTCCTCTGCCCACTCCACTCATCCTGAAGGTCCCAGACCACAGCTGGCCGTAGTCCCTGCCTCGGAGGAATTGTGTTTTCAAGTCTCTTTCGACAGCCGATGCACCTCAGCTTGTGAGCAGGCGAAGGAGGAGCCAGGTCTGTTGCACCCATGGAGTGCACACTCATACACACTCACACCCGCTCATACCTGCTCATACCGCTCATACCCACTCACACCTACTCATACAAGTTCATACTTGCTCATACTCGCTCATACATGCTCATACACACTCATACATGCTCATAGTTGCTCTCATACACGCTCATACATGCTCATACCCGCTCACACCCACTCATACCCGCTCACACCCGCTCATACTCGCTCACACCCATACACGCTCATACATGCTCATACCCACTCATACCCACTCATACATGCTCATACCCACTCACACCCGCTCATACATGCTCACACCCACTCACACCTGCTCATAACGCTCATACCCACTCATACACGCTCATACACACTCAAACATGCACATACCCGCTCACACCCATTTTGTAGGGCCAGCAAGCAGGTGAGCTCATCAAGCCCTACAGGATGCAGAGGGGACCTTGCAAGAGGCTGATGAAGCTTTATCTTCAATGTCCTTCACTCTCAGGCCTTGAGAAGGGCTCAAGGAACATGTCCACATGGATGTGTCATTGTGGAAAACCTGCAAAGTTAAGATAACCTAAGAACCGGCAAGACGGCTTATTGGGTATAGAGGCTTCCAATTAGGCCTGATGACCTGAGCTTGACCCCTGGAGAGAACCAACTTCTGCAAGCTGTTCTCTGTCACAAGTACCCATCATGGTAAACATTCGTAAGCTTGAGCGCACACACACACTCAAATCAACCTAACGTGTCCTGATTTTACTCAGGATCTCTGTCCTTTGCCCTCAGATTCCTCTGGAGCTGACATTCAAATGTCAGCTGGAGAACAATGGAGGAAATTACCCAACACTGACTGACCTCTGGCCTCCACACGAAATTTAACAACAATGCTACCAGCAACCCATGTGTAACATTTATGCAACACTGTCAATAATGAGTTAGGAGAAACAAAATAACTTTCCTAAACAATCAACAAAATATAAATTTCCATGTTAGAGAGAAGACTGGATTATTTTCCTAGTCTCCGTATGAAAAAATTCACCTCCTAAATTATAAATGGGTTATCCTATTTTTCAAAATATGCATTTTTAAAAAGATTTATTCCAGGGACTGGAGAGATGTCTCAGTGGTTAAGAGTGCTGGTTGAAGCTGGGCAGTGGTGGCACACACCTTTAATCCTAGCACTTGGGAGGCAGAGGCACATGAATCTTTGAGTTCGAGGACAGCCTGATCTACAGAGTGAGTTCCAGGGCTACACAGAGAAACCCTGTCTTGAAAAACCAATGCTGGTTAATCTTCCCGGGTTCAATTTCCAGTATCCATATGGTGGTTCACAACCATCTGTAACTCCAGTCCTAGAGGATCCAGCACCCTCTTCTAGCCTCTCTGGGTACCAGGTCTGCATGTGAAACACAGTAAGTGTGCAGGCAGAACACTCATACCCATAAAATAAAAACAGAAAACTTTTAATTTATTGTTGTTATTATTTTGTCCCTTTCTTTCTTTCCTTCCTTCCTTCCTTCCTTCCTTCCTTCCTTCCTTCCTTCCTTCCTTTCTTTTTCTTTTCTTTCTTTCTTCTTTCAAGATAGGGTCTCACTGTGTAGCTTGGGCTAACCTCAAACTCACTGTGGACCAAACTGGCTTTAAGTTCATAGAGATCCACCTGTCTCTGCCTCAGGCCTGCACTGGCATGCCTGGCTGGGATTTATTTTAGTTTTTCATGTGTATGTGTGTGGGTGGTTATGAACACGTGAGTGTGAATGACCTTACAGGCTGGAGGTAACAGATCCCCTGGAACTGGAGTTACAGTTGGTTGTCAGCCACCTGACAGACATGGGTGCTGGGAACTTACTTCAGGTCCTTCAGAGAACAGAACACACTCTTAATCACCAAGCCATCTCTCAAACTAAAATTTATTTACCTGTATTTGTGTGCGCATGTGTGTGTGTGTGCATATGTGTGTGTGTGTGTGTGTGTGTGTGTGTGTGACAGAGATAGAGAGAAGACATGAGCAGGCCAGTGTGGGCATAACACAGTGAACTTGTGGAGGTCTGAAGATAACTTTTTGGGAGTCAGTTTCTTGCCTTCCTTTTGAGGCAGGATCTTTCTTAATTCTGTCACATATTGTGTCCAGACCCATGTGATTCTGACAGGCTACTTTTCCTGCCTCTGTCTCTCACTTCACAGAAATGCTGGGATTTTATGAGTACTATTACATCTACAAGGCCAGCCTGGTCTACAGAGAGAGAGAGTTCCAGGACAGGTACCAAAGCTATAGAGAAACCTTGTCTTGAAAAATGCAAAAAAGAAAAAAAAAAGAGCTATGGCAGGAAAAACATTACAGGAATGTAACATGAAATTGCCATGAATGTTATTTTTTCTGGATTTACTATTACAATATTTGTCAGTTTAAGCCCCTTTTCTAGCCAGGTGTTGGGGCACAAACTGTAATACCTGCACCTGGAAAGAGGAAGCAGTGGGGGAGACACCAAGATCAAGTCCAACCAGGGCTGTATGGTTAGATTCTGTCTTGAAACACACACACACACACGCACACGCACACACGCAGACTCTTAAACTCGTGATTTTTCTCATGTTGTTTCTTCTCAAGAGATCAAAGCTGTGCATGCTAAGCACAGACTTGCCAGCTGAGCATCAGCCCTGGCCTTTCCTCATCATTTTGATTTTCTTCCGTGTCTCTTTGGTTTGTAATTGGGATTTTCTTTTCTAAAACATAGGACTCTATAAACACCTGTTCGCAGGGACCCCTTCAACCTGGATCACCAATGGAAGACAGAGGGAGGAAAGGAGTGAGGACCAACTCTCTCTTATTCCAGGGACCTTGAAGCTGCTTGGGCACCACAGCAATGTCTGAAGTTGCCACACAAATAAAGGCAGGTAGGGATACCTGACGGACCTAGGTTGGGGCTCTAGGGGCTGAGCTGGGAGTGAGGATAGGGTTAGAGTTGGGAGCTTGGGTAGGAGTCAAGGACCTAAGGAGCGGTGACCCTGGAGCAGTGACCTCTTGGGGAGAGGAGACTTGCAAAGGAGCTGGAGCCAAATGCTTTCTGCTGGGGGAGGGGGGTTGTTGACTCATCCACCTGCCTGAAATGGAAACAAGGGAGTGGACCTACCCCACTGAGAGGGCAGTTACGCCTGGGACCACCTGCCCATCCATCCTTGCACTGCGACTTCCGCCTGCTGCCGCTTCTAACAGTGGGAGGGGCTAGACAGTCCCACGGATGCACAGGCTGGTGCGCCTGCATAGGGCCCTGGGCCATTCCCCACCGCAGCTGACAACCAGAGAAAGAGGAGCATATATTGGATCACCCAGACTGGGTGGGGGTCCCTTTTATTTGAATTTGTTCCTGGGAAGCCAGGCGCTGTAGGTGGCCCTCAATGTGGAGCAGGATGGCATCCAGCATGTGGAGGACCCTGAGGACCAGGGTGCGGTCTGAGACAACGGCCGCCTGCCGTTTCCAGTGTCTGCAGGGACTGGGAGTCACCTGTGGGAGCTGAGGGTATAACAGCAGAGTAAGGATGGGAGGGGGCCAGGATGGACAGCAAAGCGGCTAAAGAGACGCGGGGCAGTGCCAACGAGGCGGGAGAGACAGGGCGATGGGAGCTACCAGGGGCTGCGTGGTCTTGGAGCCCATGAGGCTGAACGCAGGATGGGAGTATTAAATGGGGCACATGAGTCAGAGTACTGGCCCTGAGGAATGGCTGGGGATGGACTGGTTGTAGACTTGTTCCATAGAGATGCAAGGCTAGGACATAGGGGCGAGGACAAGGTCAGGCAGGAGGGCCCACAAGGCCCTAAGTCAGGTTGATAGGAGGACATGGGCCCATGGGGTGTGAGCAGAAGCAGGGATTATAAGGGACAGAAGGAGCTGTCCTCACCTGATCCTTAATGACCTGAGATCGCCACCGCTGTAACATCATATGGCCGATAGCCAGCATCATAGTGGTGGTGATCGTGATGCCAGCCACGGGGTAGATGCGACTTCCTCCCAGGGCCATCCAGTAACCAGGGCAGCCCAGACTGCTCCTGCAGCCATCCAGGCCATTTGGCTGGCAGCCCCATGGCTGCAAGTCCAGCCCCACTTGGTACCAGAGGGGCCGTGACCAGGCATGGCTAGGGACAGGCATCACCAGCAGGGACAGCGATGGCACTAAGAACAGCGAGTACAGCATGGCTGTGGCTACTGCAAGAGGCCGGAACCCGGGTACCTTGGCAACGGGCAAACACCCCTCCCCCAAGAGTAGGCCCCGCTGAGGCAGCAGGTTCCAGCTAGGCCCATAGCCTTTCAAAATACAGTTTGGCCGCATAATGAGACATGGGGGCAATAGTGCAGGTCTAGGGCCTGGGGCCCATCCTCCCAGGTGGACTAGGTATGATAGGAACACCTCTTCCATGCTGGCCTCCAACTCCCCTGTCATCCCCCAAATCTAAGCACCCCAATGCCTATGTTTTTAAGGTTCAACATCCTCTACTGGGCTAGCAACTGCCGGGCCGGTAAACCAGAGTGCAGGGGAGCTACCAGCAGCCTCCCATACCCAGTCCAGCTCTTCTCAGCGTTGTGCACAGCAAGGACTCACGGGTGTGGCTCCCTTGAAGGCCCCTGCTGGCTGCTGCCCCGCCTTACCCAGGCCTCCTGCCCTGCTGGCTGCTGCCCTTCCTCACCCAGGCCTCCCTCCCTGCTGGCTGCTGCCCTTCCTCACCCAGGCATCCCTTAATACTCTTCCTTGTTCAGGGAGTATGGTTTCCCTCCAGCGAAGTCTTCTTGAGGTTAGAGCGTCATGCACCGCCAGCACCACTCCCATGGCCTCCCCGGTGGTACGGTCCACTTTCTCTAACATGACCCCACATTCTTTCCTCTGGAGCCTTTCTGGCTACCTACCCAATCACCTTTAGTGTCCAGCTATAAAGAACACACCAGCTTCCTCCTAGCACCCAACCAAGGCCAGTCTGACAAGTTCTTGTGTCAAGACTGCCTCTGGCTCAACGTCTTCATTCAAACAATATCTGTCGATTGCCCAAGCCTGGGACCAGAATGCTGCCTGACAGAAGTCAAGCTCTGCCTTCCTGGGCTGAAGTTTTGGCGGGAGCCGAGCTGGCTTGTAAACACTACAGTGCCAGGCACAGGCAAATGCCATGATAAAAATAGAGACAGGCAAGGGTGCCTGGGATATTTGGAGGGCAGGGAGCCTTCATGTGCCGTTGGGAACTTGCCTGGGGCCTAATACTGAGCTTGGCACCTGGAGCACACCTGATGAATAGAGAAATTCATGTGTTCTGGGCAGGTGATGTGGGTACTACATTGTTCTCGACATTTCCACATGTCTGCTTGGTTAACTCAGCAGGCCACTCAGGAGGCTGGGCTTCCTCACCCATCTGAGGCCCAATGCCCCGTCCTTCTCCCCACAGGATCAGCGGCCTCACATGCTGTTGGTGTCTTATGCCGGAAATCAGCCAGTTCTTGGTCGATGGTGTCCAGCTGATCTCAAGGCTGAACTCTATGAGTAAACACTGACTTTTAAGTCCAGCAGCAGACCCTGAGAATGGCACTAGTGTTTATCTGAAAGCTCAGGGGTTCACTCTACATCCCCCAGAAGCACCAACTCTGCCTCTTATCAGGTTATCCTCGGGAATAGCTTAGTCCTGAGCTACAGCTCTGATTGCATTTATTTTTCCATTTAAAAGGGCGGTCTATGCGAAATGGAAGAGAACCTTGAGTCTGTAGAATCCCAGTCCAGTCTGGGCCCCGGAGCTGCCCTGCTCTGCATGATGCTCTCTGCCTGGCCCTGACCTTCCCGAGTCTTACCCCCAGCTCTGTCTACCGTAGTGTTTCTAAGACGGCTTGGGAGTCTGAGTTGAGGACGACGCACTAGCCACGCCCTGACCACACCACAGCAGGGCCTGACGTTGGACACACGCATTTATTCCCAGAGCTGTATGTAAATCCACATCAGCTCCCTCCCAGCACCCAGCCAAGGCCAGCCTGACTGCAATGCCCTGCCCCAAGCCTGTAGCACTGAACTCAGGGCATCCACGTGCTATATGTGCACAGACATGGACCGGAGTCCTGGGGGCACCTGGAGGGGACCCAGAGGCAGGAGTTTCATGAGGGTGACCTGTCACAACCTCTAGAGGTAGGCAATCTCCAGCAGCAAAGTCAGAGTTTGGTGGCCTGTGCGGGTGACAGAGGAAGTTTCAGTTAGTTTCCAAAGGACATATATGAAGCCCTGCTCCTAAGTCAGCACTCCTATACACACACACACACACACACACACACACACACACACACACGCACGAGGGGAGAGTAATGGGTTCAGTGTAGCCAGAGCCCTGGGCAATGGCATGGACTTTCTAGAGTTGGGGTCAGGGTGGGGATAAGCAACAGATTAACAAAACTGCTCAGTGGGCCAGAGTCAGCTTACCAAAACAGAGCTCTTAGGGCCAGGCTTCCGGTGGTGGAGGGCAAAGGTCACAGCGTCATGGACAGAGGCAAAAAGATGCTGCTTAGTGATAGAGTCATCGAAGAAGTGTCCAGCCTCAAGCTGGGTGACCACAGGACCTGTGGGCAAGGAGGAGATCCTGACACTCAGTACCATAGGAGACCCAGTCTCCAGGCACCCAAAGGATTCTCTGACCCCTGCTATCCGAGGCTACTTAGAGCTAGAAACCCAGTCACTTCTATATGTCTCTGTGTGTGTCTGTATGTCTATGTAAGTCTGTGTGTCTGTCTGTTTGTGAATATGTCTGTGTGTGTGTCTGTATGTCTATGTAAGTCTGTGTGTCTGTGTGTATGTCTATACGTCTATGTAAGTCTGTGTGTCTGTCTGTTTGTGAATACGTCTGTGTGTGTGTCTGTATGTCTATGTAAGTCTGTGTGTCTGTCTGTTTGTTTGTGTGTATGTCTGTGTATGTGTGTGTAGGGCTGTGTATGTTGAGGCTGGCTGACCAGCTAGCTCCTGGGAACCATCTGTCTCCACCCACCAAAGGCTAGCATTATAGGCATGCATAGACATGCCTGGCTTATTTTACATGGTTCTGCTGGATTTGAACTCAGGTCCTCATATGTGGGGAGCACTGAACCCTCTGAGCTCAGCACTTAACCCACTGAGTCATCTCCCTAGCCCTTCTCCTGACTCTTGACTCCTGGCTCCCAAGACCTGCAGTTTTCCTTGTGCCGTCTGACAAACCCTTGACCAGAAGAGTCCCACCCTCTGTCTGATCAGTATGACTATCCCCAGTCAACGCACTGTAACAGGCAGCGATGTACACTTCCACCTCGATCTCCCGGAAGTCATGGAAAATCTGCAGCAACAAAGAGGACTAGCTTCAGAGGGCAGCAGTTGGGCAAGATTTAGTGGAGGAGCTCAGAGGTCTTGGTTTGGGGGGCAAGTGATGTGGTCAGTGTGAAGGCTCAAGGGGTCCTAGCCCACCCACAGTTCCTTACGTTCTTCAGGGTCTTAATGCACACAGTGTCCACGAAGGAGAGAGTGCTCAGGTCTAGGATGAGGCTATGGAAGTCTGGCTGGGGTAGGCCAAGGGACTTCAGTGTGTTCACGGTTGGGGCCTTGACATCTTCTTGACTGCCGGTGACTGCATCCTCCAGCCCTTCCCTTTGGTGCACCTGCGGGGGATACAGATGTGCTAAAGGACCATCCCTGATAGAGCAAAGGCAGGGCATGCACATGGTATACAGCGACACACAGAGTCAGAGGGAAGCTATAAATGCATGTAAAAATGCAGATATATGAAGGCATGCATGGGACACATAAGGACACAGACATGGGTTGAAAGGAGACAGGTGGATCTATAACACAGGAGGACATGCAGGGACACAGGAACGCATACTCCAACATGCATAAACTTCCTGGACCAAAGCTTAATAGAGACACAAGAAGGGAGGGTACTGGGAAATCACGTCCCATCCTTAGCTAAACAGGGTGGAGTGGCTAGGAGCCTAGGAACAGACAAGATGGCCACAGCATTGTTGTGCCCACACTCATTCACACACACCTTATCCCCTGACCTGTCTGAGTCTTTGGTTGAACTTGGTATCCCCCTCCCCTCTGCTAGATTTTCCCAATATTTCCATAAGCGTAGACTGTGGGGTCTTGTTATACCTATAAATTCAAGGTCAGTCTATAAAATCTAGGTCAGTCTGAGATTATAGACATGAGCCAGGAGAGAATCTGGTATCACAAGGGTCTTCCCGCAGCGTCTGAGCCATCATCCTGTTCCTCCCATCATTAGCCCAACACTTTCAAGCCCACACTAGTGGCTTTTCTCATGTAACGTGTGTTGGCACCCGCACCTTCGCGGTTCTGGGCCATTCCCTCCGCCTATTTGTAGCCTCACCTTGGCCTCGGAACCCTCCACATCATTGCTTTTGATGTCTTCGAAGCCAGTGTTGATGTTGACTGAAACTGAGGCGATCTTGGAAGAGGCATCCTACGAGGGAAGAGGGGTGATTCGGAAAGTCATCCCAAGTGCCACATGACAACCATGCCAGGTGGACCTGGTACTGCCCCTGGCGTTGGGCAAGGAGCCACAGTAGGACAATGAAAGGGACCCTGCTGTGGTTCACGCTGTGACTAATACAGGCGAGGGGTATAACATTTTCAGAGCTTTCCCTGCCCTGCCCAGGGCTGAAACAGGGTCTCCAGGGTGCTGAGGGAGAAAGGGGAGGGACAAAGAGTAGTGAAGAGAAATGACAGGTGAGGAAATGGGACAAGGACCAGACTGGGAGAAAGGCTAAAGAGGATCACGAAATGGCTGGGGGTCAGGGTTGGGTCCCCAGTAGGGCTGGGCCAGGAGGAGCTGCTGAGGGGATGGGGGGGGGGCTCCACCTGCTTCTGAGACTTCTTGGCTTTTTTCATTCGCTTCATCTTCATCTCCTGTTTTTTGATTCGCTTCTTTTTCTGGGAGACGAGGTGGTCCACGTTCACACCACACTAGAGACACAGTCAGAGGTAGGCTCTGGGTCCTCTGGGGAGAGGAGCGGCACTCAGACCCCCACACACACACCAAGCAGGGGGACCCTGGCCTCACCTTCTGTTTCAGCGAGTCACAGTAGAGCTCAGCATTGGCAAAGTAAATGGTGGCTGAGGAGCGAAAGATCTTCACACCAGGGACCTCCTTGGCCTGGAGATGAGTGGAGTTGGGGTGGCTGAGCCTTCCTTGCCTTCTCCCGCATCCTCTTCACTCAGCTTGCCTCTCTTAGACAGCCTGCTACCCTCTGCCCCAGGCTGCGGCTGATACCCTTCCAGGAGTCTGGGCATATGCCTGGCTATACCACCCTAGCTCCTGTGCTGCACAGGTTCTGTCCCTCCCAACTCTCCTGTCTGTCACCAGGTTTCGGGGTTCAGCTCTCAGCCCCCCTGTCCCTGAGTCTCCCGTCCCTGCCCTCTGCTGTTTTCTGCATGCAGACAGAAGAGCCACCCCAACCTGGCATTCCACTCCCACCTTCCCCATTCCATTCACAGCTCAGGTCTCCCCTGAGCACTTGGGCCTGGACCATGTGGGCCGCCTCCCAGCCCCACGTAGCTGCCTGCTCCCCTCATGTCTCCCACACCCAGACCCCTCACTCTACTCTTTAGCCTGCCTAGTCGTACTGCACTCGGCTTTCAGGGCTCCAGGCCAAAGTGATGGAGCTTACTTTATTCCAAATTCTCACAAAGCCTTTGTTTGCATGACACGACATAGGGTTTTACACAAACTAGCAGGCGGGGACTTTTGATTCCCACTGAGCAGACCAGGAAACAACCTTCTCTACATTCTGTGTCCCCGCCCCCACTATCCCATTCTTTTGACCCAGGGGTATTCTACAGCATAGGGCTTATGAGTCTGGCTCCAAGACTGCCAGTCACTCATGCAATGAATAGGGTCACACACTCAAACTCCTCTCTTCAAATTCGAAGAACCAAAGTCAAAATGCTTCCAGTCTGGGTGTGCACCTTGCATGGAAAGACATTGGCTACCTCCCTCTATGGCTCTTCCCCTTTGAGACAGGGTCTCTTACTGAACCTGGAGCTTACCAATTGGCTAGACTAGCTGGCCAGAGGGCCCCAGAGATCCTCCTGTCACTGCCTTCCGAGCACTGGGGTCACAGACATGCATGCTGCCATGCCTGGCATTTGATATGGGTGCTGGGGATCCATATTCGGGTACAGCAAACAGTTTATCCAGTGAGCCATTTTCCCAGCCCATCCCCCAGTGTTCTGTGCATGTGGAGGAAATAAAGAGGGCCCGTTTGTCTTGTCTGCCCCACCTCCCATTTAGCCTTGCCACTCACCCCTGAGTATTCTGCCACGTCTCTATAAATATCCGTATCTGGCACCTGCCCCAGGATAGAGTAATGGGGCCTGAGGAGAGAGTTGGGGGGTGGGGATGGAGAGAAGGAGGCAAAGAAAAGGCCATGAGAGGGGAATGAGGAACTTGGGGTGTCCCCAGAGATGTAAGGAAAGTTGTGGAGAGCCAGTGTGAAACTTACTCCCTCACCAGGCTGGAATTGGGAGTACCAAAAATGGTGGACTCACAGCTGCATTCGGATCACCACGAGCAGCAGGGAGAACACTATGGAAACCGCCAGGCCAATATCCAGGTTCAGCAGGATGGTAGCCACAAAGGTCACCAGCCAGATTAGCTGATAACAAAATGTCAGAGGTCAAAGGGTCCATTGGCACTAGAAGCCCCAAAGCCCAGGGCTGGGCTCCCAAGCTTCTCACCAGGTCCACTCGATTTGCCTTCCAAAGAGAGCAGATGTCAGAGAACTGCTTCATCATGCCCTTTAGATTCACAATAATCACAGCTGCCAGGACGGCCTGTAGCAGGGACAATGTCGCCAGGGTTGCTGAGAGGATCCACCACCCAGGCACGACCACCCATGCTGGCCAAGCATTTGGGCAGAGCCCAGCCCACAGCCAGCTACCACCCCACACCAACCTTAACCCCTTGGAGCTGATTAGAAACTTCTAACCCTTGACCTCTAATTCCAGATTGTATCCCCAGAGCTCAACCTCATATCTCTGAGTCCCTTAGATGGAACTAGAGTGACTGACTTGGGTCTGGCCAAGCTGAGGCTCGGAAGGCTGGCTGGGAGGGGTAGAGGCTCACCTTGGGCAGGTCTCGGAAGAGTTCCCCGAGTTTGACGATAATAAGAAGAATGAAAAGGGAGGATACAGCTCCGGCAACCTACAGGGTGGGGGTCAGCAGGGAGTGAGGGTGAGGAGAAGCAGGACCACCCTGGCAGAACAGCATGCATACCCAGATGGAAACATGCCCACACACACGCATGCTCACACCAAGGCCCACCTGTGTGTTGCCCCCGGTACCCTCCTGTACCAGGCTCCGAGACATGGAGCAGCTCACGGGGAAACACTGGAAGAAGCTGCCAATGAGGTTGCTGAGGCCAAGGGCCACCAGCTCCTGTGGGGGAAGTGCGGTGTGAGAAGTCTATCTCTAGGCATATCTAGGATGACATTCTCCCAATCCCCATCCCCACTCAATGGCCTCCAATGTTTGACTGTTGTCCCAAACATCCTATTCTTCCTGCCCTCAGTCATTTCTAAGTACAGTCCAACCCTTCTCTGTTTCTCTCCTATCATATGGCCTTGTGTTCACCTGCATGACCCACATCACAGACCTGGTTACTGTCCACGCGGTAGCCATGCCTCAGGGCAAAAATATTCCCAAGCGAGATGGCGATGGCGAAGCCAACCACAGCAATGGCAAAGGCATTTCCCACGAGTGTGGCAAACAACTCTGTCTTGGGTGGCACCGGGGGTATCAGCCTGGGAGGAACACCTGTGAGGTCAGAGGATGGCCCTGGCTCTACCTGCCCCCCGCCCTGTCCCGTCCCTGACAGAACCAGAGCTCACCCTGTGGTGATGTTGCCCACCACGTCTACCTGGAATCTTTCACGGAGTTGAGCACCGAAGGAAATACCGGTGGCCCCAATGAGCTGTGGGGAAAGGATAGAATTAGGGCAGGGAAGTCCTGGCAATATCCTAAGGGAGAAGCTTAACCATTATGGGGGACAAAAGCTTTGAGGAATGAGAAGTTGTGGATAGGCTGAGAGGCAAGCACTACCATTTGAGGAAGGAGATTAGCTGTCAAGGGTGGTAAGAAGCCAATCTAGGGCAGAAACCCTGACAGTGGTCACTCCGTCTGGCCCTGAAATACCTCGAGGTTGTATCCTGGCCGGATCTACCCTAGCATCCGCCCTTCTCCTCTGTCCACCATTCCCTGGTACGCGAACCAACCGTGAGCAGTTCCCCAGGTATGGGCAGGGGCAGATAGCGCTTCAGCTTCTCATTCAACAGCTTCACCAACACAAGCACCACTCCTGCTACAAGTGCCGTGACCAGGGTGCCGGGCACCGTCTGGGGCAGCTTTGCGCAGACCTCTAGCACTGTCTGAGGAGAAGAGGTGTTACAGCCAGCATTCAATGTCATGGGCGCAGCACCTACCCACCCTGGCCCCCACCCTCACTCACATAGATAACGGACAGTGGCCCAGAGTGACTGTTCAGTTTGATGCCAAACACATACTTGAGCTGTGAGACGAGGACTTGCACAGAGGCGGCTGTGGTGTAGCTGCGGACCAGAGGCTCCGACAGGTAGGTGACCACAAAGCCGAAGTGCACCAGGCCCAACCCCACCTGGTGGCCAGTCAGGGAATGTCAGGGAGCAGAAATCATAAAGCAAGTGGAATCAGAGGGAATGAAGGAACAGCGAGAGGACACAGTGTAAGTCCAGGCAGCTAGGGGGATGGCCATGCCGTACCTGGAAGAGGCCAACCAGGAAACTGAGCGTGTAGGCCACCTGCACCCGGGCATCATCAACTGTGGCGTTCAAGCCTTGCACGAAGGCCTCGTCCGCAGTCAAGGATTCTGTCACGCCGCCCACCATCACAGACATGACAGCAAAGGTCCCTGAAGGGGCAGGACGGGACAGGTCAGAAGGGAAGAGGATGCTGTCCCGCTCTGGAGCCCCAGTCTTAGCTAAAGAGGCCAGCAGACAGATATCCTTGGATTACAGTTGTGCAGTACGGTTGAGGCGGTACTGGTCAGGTACGGCCAAGGTCAGAAGCGAACCTTGAGCTCACATGCTCGCCACCTAGTCTCACCAGTGTCCAGTGTTCTGCGACACAGACTCTCTGGGAGCAAGAGAAGGATCATGGACAGGCTGGACAGGCCTCTAGGAATTTCCTGGCCCCATGGACTGCCTCATCCACCCTGAAGCCAGAGCTTTGAGATATCCTGAACCTGTAATCCCTACAGTCGGTTCCCTAGTACTTCTTGGGGTGACCCATATGCCATTCTCTTAGTGATCTAGCACCCACACCGCCCTAGTCCCAAGCTCCCCTGCTCAGCCTGCCACTCCCCTCCACAGAAGACGGCCTCTATGGAAAGCTAGGCCCGACTCCACTTACCCACAGAGATGTGTCGAGAGGTCCCAAATAGGAAATAGACGAAGACGGGGTAAAAAGAACTGTACAGGCCAAACATAGGAGGCAATCCCGCCAGGAGGGCGTAGGCTAAGCCTGCAGGTAGAAGGGTGCAATGCAGACTTGGAGAGAGATTAGGGTCTCAGAAAGGTGGGGGGATCCAAACCCTGGGTTCAGGGGCCATAGTTCCAAGGGCAGAGGTCGTGGCTCCTGGTTTGGCGTTTCACAGACCACAGAGCTTGCAGTCCAGGCTGTTGAAGGGAGCTCACCCTGTGGAAGCTGCATGATGGCCACGCTCAGGCCAGACAACAGGTCACCCAGGAGCCAGTCTCGCACAGGATAGCGGGGTAACCAGCCCAAGACCGGAACGTAATGGAGCAGAAGAGCATGGGCCCGAGCACGGGAGCACCTGGGGACATGAAGAGTTAGTTCATCAGAGACAGAACTCGGGCCCTGCCACAACACCCCATACCTCAACCCCTCATCGTTACCGAAACCAAGCTCGCCACTGGTAGGTCTTGGTCACCGGGCCCCAGTGTCCCAGATCCTCTAGCTGCTCCTGGTCCAGCAGAGGCCTCTCCACATGGTAGTCTCGCCTCTGCAGCTCCATTTCTTGTGTGGCAGACAGCAGTGCCTGTGTCTGCTGTGTCCCGTGGTCTAGAGAGGTGGGACCACAGACATACACTGAGCATTGCCCCTGTCCCAACCTTTCCTTCACTCTACCTGGGTCCACAGAGTCACATACCTGAGTTTTCCAGGCTCAAAGATCAAGGATAGAGCCAACCCTGCTGGTCTCTGAGGGCCCCGTGTTCACACCCAGACAGGGGCAGTACCTGAACTTTGGCTGCTGGAAGCCGCTTTCTGGGCCAAAGTCTCTCCGGGAGGGAGAGTGGGATGAGCATGCCCTACACATCCAGCTCAGGTGTGGCTGCCCAGCCCTGAGTACCACTTCAAGTCCACGTCCAGGTCGGGGTCCACATTCAGACTGGCAATTTCTCCTAGCCCCTACCTCTCAGCCCCTTGCCTTCCCTGAACAATTCCTCTTCCAGCTGTACCACAGAGCCTGCATCGCTGGCAGGGAGCATGTAAGATCTGTAAGCAATACTGCCCCCAGGCTTTGGGACAGAACCCACCTAGACACCTGAAGTTTCAGGGTCCAAGCTCTCACCTCCAGACACCCCCTTGAAATAGGAAAGAGTTGCCTGGAAACAGGTGTTTTCAGAAGCCAATCCAACCTAGAGGGAACCCTGCCCAGACAGCCATCACCAGCCAGGCAAGTTCTGACCTGGGGGTGAACCCCACACCTACCGGGAGGCACCTCTGGGAGAAACTTTACCAAAGAATAGGGGCTGGGGGAAGGGAAAGGTTCTCTCTCATCTGGGGGAGTTCTCTCAGAAGAAACTGAGCTGGGGAGACTCCATAAGGAATGTAGCTCTCCTCTGCGAACTTTGGGGGTGGGGGTAAATCTGGCGGGAGAACTAACATTTGGGGAAAGTTTTCACCGGTCAGTTGTGATCTGGAAGCAGCTATAACCAGGGGAGAGGATCCCACCAGAGGGGTAGGAACTCACCTGGGAAGAGCCTCTAGCCTGGGTATCCACGTTGGAGGGAGCAGAGAAGGTGCAAGGAAGATCCTCAGAGGTTCTGTGCACCTCTGGCTCACGGAGACCTCAGGGCCCCCTCTCCCTCTCCTTCGAGAGCGCTAAGTCTTCTTAAAGGGCCCTCCCCTTACCAGGCAGCACGCGCCCGGGGGCGGAGCCTTGCTCTGGCACCGCCCTTTGGGAGGGTACAAAGGCCCTCAGCACCAGAGGGCTCAGAACCACGCGGACTCCGGCCGCGCCTGGTCCAGGGACTGGCTAGAACTTGTCTTGCAGCGGTCTGCCTGCCGAGCCCAGGCACCCAGCCGGCGCACCTCCAGGACCTGGGCTCCTTGGCAGGCAGCAACCTCCCTGCGGCCCCCTCATTAGGACTCCAGGGACTTTCGGTGCAACCCTCTAGAGCTAGGTTCGTGCCGGATCCCACACCCATCCCTCGCGGCTGATGGACAACCACCTGCGGAAAATCGGCAAGGCGGTAAACTGAGGCTGTGCAGGCGGGAGATGCCTTCTGGGAATTTGGCGGTTCCCTTTCACAACTGATCTAGGCCGGGAGTTACAGTACTAACACTTCGTGGACACGCGGAATTCGGGCGGCGCCCTGAAACTCACCGGACCCATCGGACAGCCCCATGGCCCCCAGATAGCTCAAGTGCCGCGGGCTCTGACAGCTCCCGCGGGAGGCCACTGCCGGTGCGAAGGTGGCGCCAGGCCGAGAACGAGGCCGGCATCACGCTCCACAGCCGGGATGTGCACGCTCAGACCAATGAGAATTCGAGGGCGGAACCTAAGTCATACTTCCCGGGCGGGGGTGGGGGGGACGAGCCCGGAGAAAGAAGGTTTAACCCTTTCCTTCCCAGAGGCCAAGTTTAAGTCCTCCCCTGCAACTCTGGTCGGTTTCAGCTAGCTAACCAGCAGCCTGGAGCTGGGGGACTGGAACAAAGGACCCGTGGCTCTGGGCCTCTGAATGGCTGGATCTGATCTTACGTTCTGGCTTTGTGAAGGGCCCCGGTAGTGCGGGGGAGAAATCCTTGAATGATCTGGATGCTTAGATGCGTAATCTGGGCCCCTAACCTCAACTGTGGGAGATCTAGGTCTGTAGAGTCTCTTAGGGACAATCAAGCTGTGCACACCGCCCCCAGACTTTCCCGCTGAGACCTGGCACAGTGGTCCTCAAGTTCTCCTACCTGCCTCCACCCACCAGACAAGTTCTCCGTGTAGCCCCAGCTATCCTGGAACTCTCTCTAGACCAGGCTGGCCCCCTTATCAGAGATCCACCTGCTTCAGCCTCTTGAGTGCTGGGATTAAAGGTGTGGTCAAAAGCGTTTTGACCACTGGCTTCTCAAGACCTCCCTTTGGATTCTGGCTGCCTAGACTGGAAATGAGTCTGGACCCACCCCAGACTGATCTCGGAAGGGAAGGGAAGCTCTTCTGAGTTTCCAAGCTTCTGACCAGATCCAAGTCAGAGACCATGAAGGGTCAGAGTGTGGGTGGGTAAGGTACACACTGGGAAGGCAACTCCTAGGTTTGGTTTGACAAATGGGCAGGGCCACAAATCAGGCTCTGGAAATCAGGAAGCCCTCCCATTGCTGCCTAGCCCCAGAAGAGGCTTCTCTTGCCCAGCTCCTATGTTCTAAGTTCAGTCCAATCACAAGGTGAAAGGCCATACTTCAGAAAGCAGTAGGAACCTGGTCCAAATCTGCCATGAAATGAACTAAAAATAACTGGATATTTTGGAGGGAGGAGGGCTCAAATTCCTTCCAAGGTCATTCTGGGTGAATCACTCGTAGCAACCACCCCTACATCTGAAACAGAAAGAGCAACAAGTGTTTTCTATAGAAGTTTATTCCCAAAACAGAGCGCGGCTTCACGGAACAATTTACACAGACAGGAAAGAGGGCCACTGTGCTGGAGGGGGACTCCAGAGACGGGCATCTACAGAACCTAGGACATAGCAAGGACACTCTCCCACTGACAGGCCACTCAGCCCTTCGGGGCAGAGGTCAGCTCAGTCTGGGTAAGGAGAGTTAGCGACCGCTGGTGGGATTTGGCACAGGCAGCGAAGTGGGGTTTTGAATCTCAAAAACTGCCTCCCAAGCGTATACACCGGGTAGAGGTGAGCAACCTTTGCCCAGAACCCCAGCCCTGAGCCTCCTTCAGGGTGTGCTGTTAAACAGAAGACTCGGTTGACATTTGGCCTGGAAAGGGTCAGGGTTAGACGCCTCCCTCAAGATGACCAGGTCCAGGGATATCACAGGTGGGTCTTCTAAGCCCCTCTCCCACTTCTCCTACCTTTCACTTGTAAACAAACGGGAAACCATTCTCAACTGTAAACAAAGTGTGGAAGTTCACTGTTTTACATTGTAGACAGTAAATAAAAACCAACACTTTAAAAAAAAAATCTTGACCTGCAAACAAGGTAACAAAAATTTAAAGTCCCCAGTTGTGGACATCAGACAAATAACAAAAGAGGTTTGTGAACAGGATCCTAACAGTCATTTTTCCCTCTATAAGGGAATAACAGACTGTGGGGCAGTCACTGCTACAGCCTGGTGCCAGGGAGGATCCTGCAAACAGTGGGAGGCCGAGGCACCTACATTCTGGGTCTTGGATTCCCTTGTTTCTGCTCCTTTGTTCACCTCCCACTCATCCCTCCAGGGGGCAGTGTAGTGAACAATGGCACCACAGACTAGAGTTGCTGCAGAGGAAGAAGCAGAGACAAAGGAGTGTCCCCTCTACTCACACCCTGGTAGGAATGTCTGATTAAAGGCCCGAGTCCCTCCCCAAGGGAGGAAGGGAAGGAAGCCTTGATCTGTAAACATGACGTCTGCTGCTCTCCCAGCGCCCACAGCATCAGTCCTGGGTCTTAAGGCAGTAAGTGGCAGGGACTCCAAGAAATACACATCCACATAGCGGAGTAAGGGCACGAGTAAGCCCTCAGGAGGGAGTGGGAGGACCCCTTTCTGCAAGACCAACCCCCACACACTGGAGTTTGGCCTGTGGGGCACTGGAGAAAATGCAAAGATCAAATTTGCACTCTGGGCCCCAACACTGTTCAGATCAATGTGGGGAAGAGGCAGGGGAAGTGTCCCACTTGTCCACCCCACCCGTAAGATGAAAGAAAAGAACCCGGATGAGGCCAACTGCATCTCTCCCCCATCCCCTCCCAGCCCAGTCTCGGACCCCTGGGACACAGAAGAGCTGAAAAATAACATAAGCATATCTCTCTGGTTACAAAGTTACAAAATGTATAAAAGTCCTCCCTCCAGCCCCCACCCGCACCTGTCACACTCATGCTCACAGATGCATGGGACTGTCACACTGCACTGAGGAGGGCCTCAAGAGGGCTGCCTTGGGATCAGTCATGACGCCTCTTCCATGGCCCAAATCCTCTGCTGCCCGTGGTGGCTCCTCACCTGCTGCCAGCCCCTCAGGAGTGACCTTCGCTTCTGGGAATTCTGTTGAGTGTGGAAATGGAAGGCCATGGCTAAGACGACTTCCCTCTCAGCCCTCAGCCCCCTCATGCCCACTCCATGGTTCTGCGCCCTGCAAACACCCATCTGGACCTCCACAGCCTAGACCTATTAGCAGGTGGCTGCCTAGGTCTCGGTGCTTAGGAAACCACCTATGCAGAGACTACATGAAGCATCCGTAATTCAGACAATACCACAAATCTCCGCATCCCAAGGAGTTTGTTTCTCTAAACTGAGTCTACAGACAAAGAGCTACTGTGTAGCTTGAATTATGCCTCACCTCATCAAGGAGATGCGAGATGGGACCGAAACTCAGGTGACTCTGAAGCTTGAGTCCTCAGTCCCCTGGCACTTGTGCAGCCCCCAAGGCCAGACTGCAGGGACCCGGGTGGGTTGTCTCTTCCTCACCCTTCCCTTTCAGCGTCCCGCCACAGCTCTGGTTCCTGCTCAGTCCCTTGGTCCCCTGCCCTATGCACAGAGGCCTACTTCCCTCCCAGTCATGTCTCCTCCAGAGCTTGACCTGACAGTTTCTCCTTGACTGACAACTCTCCATTGTCTTCTTAGACCTGGCAACTCCCCCGCGGGGCCCTGCTTACTCTGGGTCTGGCAATGCTCGTTCCTGCTCCCCTATACCTTCGTGGATTCCTGTGTGTCCAGACACTTCTGGGTGTCTCTGGCATCCTCAACCCCACAGATGCCTTGTGGGCCTTTGAGTTGTACTGTGCCTAACCCCACAGCGCCCACAGGTGGGAGCAGTCTCATGTCATGGAATACAATAATGAGCAAATGACATTCTCAGTCTGGCACAATATGCCACTATTCCTCATGACCATCTGAACAAAGATTCCTCTCATTGTCTCATGCAAATGCCAGGTTATTTCGTACTTTGATGCCCTGACTCCTGCCTGCCCCCTCCACTAGTTCCAGTCTTTGGCGGTACTTTTCTGGGATGTGTAAGCAAGTTCCAGCTAGCCCTGTTCCCATCTTCTGCTAGAATTGTCCCTAATGTGGTCTCCGGGCTATGCTGAGCCTGGAGTGGCCCGTATCTATGGGCTAACTCCCAATTCATTCTACGGTGGACTCGGGTGGGTACGTGGGGCAGCTGCTCTAAGCTGACAAGAGTGTGAACAGGTGTCTGGGCCCTGCTTACTCTGAATCTGGTGACAACTCCGAGATGCTGTGGGATGTGGCTGAGCGAGGTGTGGAAGGCCCAAGTGCAGAGGCTGTCGCAGAAGGCGTGGCAGTGGTGTGAGGGCCCGAGGGCGTGCTTGAGGACTGCACTGAAGACAGGGCTGAGGAGTTGAAGGAGGCAAGGATAGAGGAGAGGATGTCGAGTTGCTCCGTGGAGGGGCCATGGCTAGGGCCACTGGCTGGGTCCTCCCTGGCTCTGAGAAGCTGTGGGGCTGGTCCAAGGGCCTCTCGTGAGGGATGCCGACTAGGCACCTGGTCCAGCTGCTCCCGAGAGTTCGAGATCCTAGACAGAGAGTCCAGGGGCCGAGATGGCAAGAGGGGGTCCCTTGAGAATTGCCGCTGTGGAGTCAGGGGCAGAGGTGGGTGCTGTGGGTCAAGGTCCCGGTTGCGGCGGGGTGGGGGCAGTGTGTTCAACCATTCTCGGGGTGCCCCTAAGTCCAGTGGATCCCGTGACCCAAAGCGTCCAGCCATAGTTCCAGGGTAGTCCCGGGGTGGCTGCCTCCGTGGTAGGGTGCTGACCCGATCTCTGGGCTCTAGGCGGCTTGGTGCAACATCCAGGTGTTCCTGGGAGCCTGGCCGGCTCAGGGGACGCAAAACAGGGGCGGGAACTGGAACTTCCTCTAGTCTCTCCCGGCTCAGTTGCCGCCTTAGCAGCAAGTCCAGCTGCTCTCGGGAAGAGTAGCGGCTGGCTGGCTGTGAAAGACTACCTGTGCCCCCGCCTGCATAGATGCGACCATAGGAGGCAGCTGGCACAGCCCGGTGGCCCAAGGTAGCTGCACGGCACCAGGACAGCTCAGGAGTGCCTCGAGTCTTGGGCACCAATGGGTACTGCAACCTATTCTTTAGGATGCCTGTGGAAGAATTGGGGACAGATTATGTATCAAAGAGTAGGCAGGAATCTAGTCAAGGAAGTGCAGACGTGAGAGGAAACTCCAGAGGTCCTACACAGACAGTGGAACAGGGTCAGAGTAGGGAACAGGAATCTTGTGGGTCAAGCTAGGGCAGTCACCGTGCAGGGTCAGGGCAGACTTCCAGGAAGTCAGAAGCGGGATAACCCTAAGGCCTGGAAATACAGGCCTGGGTCAAAAGGGTAGGAATTCCCTGGGCTGGAGCAGAAGCAGTCTCCAGTGTTCCTGTGATGCAAGACCAAGGGCAAAACCCTCTTGTGCTGGTGCAAGGACAACCTCGGGACGCTACAGCCAGTGTGAGAGACAAAGACCTAGAGCAGAGCAGGAGCTCTGGACTCCAAGGTCACAGCTTCTGTGGTTTGCAAAGTGAGTGGGAATGCAGAAGCAGAGAGAAGATGGCTTCTGAGGATGCAGGAGTACAAGCCAGGATATGGAGGGGGCAGGCAGTCTCTGGGGACCATGAAGCAGGTTGAGGAGCAGGAGCCTGTCAGAGTAGAGCAAGATGACCTCCGCACTTGGGACCAGGAAGCTCAATTCCCATCAAGTCTGGGCCCAAACAGCCTTCAGGACTCCTACAGCCAGGCCAAAGGGTTAGGAAAAGGCCTACCTTTCCTCTGCCGCTGGGCCCGGCCCAGGGAGGTTTCATCTCCACTAGTTAAGGCCAGATCTGGCTGGTTGTTATTGGCCGCATCTTTGTTGGTGTCTAGTCCAAGGCGCCTCTCAGAGCCCCAGGCCTGCAGAGCGCACGGTGCTGCTGCCTCACACTCTCCCAGGGCTGGCCAGTAGGACAGGAGGTCATTGCCGTCCATATCTGTGAAGCCAGAGCAGGTTACAGGAGCCTTGGGCTTGACTCCAGTGCTTCCTAAGACCTGTGAACCAGACTCTGTGACCCCTGGACCTAAGACTCTTCAAGCTCTGGCTGTCCGCACTGAGAAATAGGAACAGGAGAGATGGAGCGATGGCTCAGCAAGCGAAAGCACTTCGCCGCCACCAAGCTTGTTAGGCTATGTTTGACTCTCAGGACCGTATGGAAGAGAGAACTGACTACCACAAATCGTCCTGTGACCTCCACCCGAGGACAGTTGGCATACACACCTACACACACATATACAAAATAAAAGTATTTTTTTAAAAAAGGAATAGAAACAGGAGGGTGTCCCTTCTCAGATCAGTGGAGCCCCTGAAGGAAGGTTTACTGCAGAACCATCCTTCTCATCTAGAAGGGTGTAGAGGAGACAGAAGTTAGTCTTCATCCTTAGATACAAGGGTACAGATGAGATGGCAGTTTGGTGGCTGAGATTAGGAGGATCGAGATAAACCCCAAACCACAGGGATGCTAGGCAGTTGAGGGGACAAGTTACTCTGTAATCTCTGGCCTCAATATCATCGCCCAGGTTGCTCCTGGGTCCCCAAGCACTCCTAAAAATCTGGGTGGGAACGGCACATAGGGTCCCAGTGGGTCAGGCTCAGGAATCGTAAGGAGATGGTAAGGTCCCTACATCACATCTCGGTGAATCATGGGAGTCCCTTGATCACCCATAGAATCAGCAAGTTTCTGTCACCTTTGGGGTGGGCAAGGAGCCTCTCACTCTGGGCTGCCCTGCAGAGTGGACGTTGGAAACGCCCTCGCGTCCGGCCATTGTCCTCACTTTCTGAAGAGGGGATGGAGAGACTCCTCTCCTCCTCCAAGGACAGGTCACTGTCAGAGTCAGAGTCCGCACCTGGGGCGAAGGTCAGGAGGAGGGTGAAGAAGCAGGGGACTTCGGGGATAAGGAAAGTCCCTAGCTGAGGGTCTGGAGGTGGGCAAGCAAGGCAGCAAGCAGATTAAGGTGGGGGCTGAATGGAGCTTGCGGGGGGACATAAGGACTTGAATTAATCAAGGGTGAACTAGACAAGCAAGGATGGGTAGGTGCCTTCTGGGGCAGTGACCTGAGAGGAGCTTGCCCTGCTCAGTTAGCCATTGCCCCCAGCTTGGGGTAGAAGAAGGCAGATCATAAAGACACCCTCTACGCCCCTCCTCCCTGACCCAGGGCTCCAACTCCACCAGCATCTCGATGGAACATAGCCACATCCAGGTCAGTGGGGCCAGTGTGAGCCTGGAGGCTGTGCTCAATGTGGTCAGCGGTTGAGCCATGTCGAACCAGAACATTGTCCCTGGAAATGCAGAATCCTCCATCAGAGAAGACTGTGACAAGTTGCTTTGGAAGCTGGGGAGCCTTTGAGTGCATGGCCTGCTGCATGTGGAATGGCCGAGGGAGCCTTTGAGTGCATGGCCTGCTGCATGTGGAATGGCCGAGGGTGGCTTTGAGTGCATGGCCTGCTGCATGCGGAATGGCCGAGGGTGGCTTTGAGTGCATGGCCTGCTGCATGCGGAATGGCCGAGGGTGGCTTTGAGTGCATGGTCTGCTGCATGCGGAATGGCCGAGCGAGCCTTTGAGTGCATGTGGAATGGCCGAGGGTGCCTCTAGGACTATTTATCAGAAGACATCTGGGCAGGGCTGCTGCAGAGTTCCAGGTGGTCACCCTCCCTAGCATCTGATAAGGTCAACGCTTGGTGACATGGAACTAGACTAAGTCATATATGGTCACTCACCTGAGGTAGCTGCGGCCCCGTTGGCTGTCCTGGTCCTGGGCCCTGCCGGAACGGGCACTGCTCACGGAAGAGACGGTGGAGGCACCAAGAGTGATGCGGATAAGGCCACTCTCCTCAAAGAGGGCGGTGTTGTTATAGACTCCAGACCCCTGAGGGACAGGGGTGTGAGCTAGTTCCCAGGCATCCTAGGGTTCCCATCCCTACCTCCAGCCTTAGCAGTCTCTCACCGTCCCGGGTGCTGGCCTTGTCTCCTCAGGAGCTGCCTTCTTGCCTAGACAGGCCGGGGTCCAAGCAGCCCGAGCATCGGCATTCAGGACACAGAAGAGCAGCAGGACAGCCAAGCCCTGTGGGTCAGTGAAGGTCAGTGAAGGTCACTGAGAGATCAGAAGACAGAAGCTCAGAATACAGCCGACAGAGAATCAATCAGGAGCCAATAAAAGTCTCTGTGAGTCAGCAAAGACGGGAGTATCGGTGTGTGGGTGTGTGTGGGTACAGGTTAGGGTTGAATCAGTGATCCAAGGGTGAGGATCAGAGAGAAAGTGAGGGAACATCTCAGGACCCATAATGAGAAGGCCAAATGGCAGGAGGAGCTGAAGTCAATGCTAGTGTGGTTAGCAAGGGATCAGAAGCTGCAGTGCTGGTGAAGGGCAGCCCAGGATCAGCTCTCAGCCTGATCTCAGTGACTACTTGGGTATCAGTTATATGCCTGCGGTCAGTAGCCAGGGTCAGTGTCTAGTTTAAGATTAGCATAGTCATTCAGCCAGAATGAGCTCCGGGCCTGGTGGCAATGCCACACCTAGGGATAGGCTGCTGAAACCCCATCCGGGTCTAGGATGGGAGAGGGCCACCAGAGGTACCTGAAGGCCACAGAGTCCAGCATGGAGGTAGTGAAAGGCCAGTACGCTGTGGTTGACTGCCAGGAGGCCAAAGAGCCAGGAGGCACTGACCAGCAGGAGGAGCAGGAAGGAGCTGCGCAGGGTCCTGCTGTAAGGACATGGGAGGACACAGGAGGACACGCCAGGGTCAAGCAGGGCTTATGTAGGGGACACAGGAGGACAGACAGGGTACATCAAGAAAACACTTCACACAAGAACATGGAAGTCTAAGGAGGATACTAAAGAAGACGGGCAGTCACGCAAAGAACCGGGAGAGCATTCAGGGAACCCTGAGAGACTGTGGGAGAGACAAGGAGTCAGGGAGCCACGAGACAACAGGAGATAGGCAGACATGTAATGGGGGGTAAAGTGAAACATTCAGGTCGTGGAGGAGTCCTGGGACACTCAAGGGACTGGGAGACAACAGAGCGAAAGTCCATGTGAGGCTGGAGAGGGAGCACAGGCCAAGGCAGGAAGGACTTCCCTTCATGCAGAATTTGGAGCCCAACCTCCACCAGAGCCCACCCAGGAGGAGTCTGCCATCTTGAGGACCCCTACTTCCCTCAACTAGCCAACTCACAGCACAGAGGTCTTCTTGGCCTCCCTCTGCCCTGTGGAGCAGGATGTGCGGGCAGCGAGGAGAAACATGGTCCCATTCATCTACACCCATAGTCAGGTGGAGCGGGGAGAGAGAGACAGAGACAGTAAGAAACAGAAAGAGACCAAGACCACAAGCCCGAGCATGGAGAGAGAGAAAATGAGAGGGGAGGGGCGAGTATGACTCAGAACGAGACAGAAGAGCTCAAAAACCACACAAGAGTCAGAGATGGAAAGGGAAGCTGAGTGGGGTTGTGACAGTGACACAGAGAAATGGAGACAGCACGAGAGATAGCTAAGTCTTTGACCCAACTGACCCCCCACTTTCATGCCAGCTGAGTGGGAGTTCACTGTGACCATACACGAGATGGAAGCGGTCCAGGATGCCTGTGCCCCGCCACCTGCTACTCCATCACTTGCTCCAAGTCTCCTCCCTCCTTCCTGAAAATGAAGCACACAGTGGCACCAAGAGCCGGACACTCACCACAATGACAAGGACAATAGGGCCAGCAAAACTCCAGATAAGAGGTTCATGGATGGAGATCCAGCAGAAGTCAGAGTTCCCATAGCCCTCTGGGTCTAGTCCAACAGCCAGGCCTTTGGAAAGAGAAGAGTTAGAACCAAGGAGGTGTAGTCTAAATTCTAACCCCTAGTATGTGAAGGACAGGGGATAAATGCAAACAGGACCCTCCCTGGTAGGTGACAGGGTTGGGGGAAATAGCCTGGGGTCAGACCATGTGATAGGTGGAGGTTGGAGATCACAGGCCTGTGGGTAAGACCTCACCTAACAACACGGCAGGGACGCCCCATCCCAAAGCATGGTAGAAGCGCATGGCACCACGATCCACATTCCGAGGCTCAACCTGCATCCGATAAAGGTGTAGGCCCTGCACCAGGAGCCATGCGAAGGTGCTGAGGAAGAAGTAGTGCAGGAGGATGGCGACTGCGGTGCACAGCAGCTGAGGGCGGGGCCAAGAGACCGCTGTAAGGACCTCTCCCCGACCACCGCATCTCTGACCCACCCCAGGCATCTGTTCTCCACTTACGATTCTAACAACAGCATTTAATTCCAGCCAGTGTCCCGCCCCAAACCAGGACCTCAACTTGGGCATGCCTGGGAAAGGCAGAGTCACTGGACACATTCCCCTGGCCCTGGCCCTGGCCCTGCACCTGGTTGTGGGTCCTGTGGATTCCCAGCAGAAAGAGGAGCTCTGCTACTCCCAGGGCAGCTGCCACGTTGGCGTGGATCCCACGCACATTGGACTTGAGGCTGCGCAGGCTCAGCAGGACAGCAGCGGTCAGGACTAGTGCAGTCACAGACACGGCCACGACCACGTGCGTGAACACCGCCAGCAGCTCTAGGTCTCCCTCTAGCCGCTGTGGAGTTAAGGATGGTCACTGGAATGCTGGGTGGAGAGCTTCCTGCCCTTTTGACTTCCCACTTCTTTGGGTCATTGAATGCAACTCTACCTCACGGGGAGAGGCATCCATAAGGACTCCAAAAGTGCCTGTGCGGCTACAGCGACACCGTGCATGGGATCCATTCCTGTGTACCAGCTCACAGTCCCTTGCCGTCCACATCCCATGCTGGTCTGCCCTGTATCCAGAGGAGAGTTAGTTAGATCTACCTTTCCATCCAGATGTGTTTCGTTGCAGGCAGAGATTTGTGAGATGGTGGGGGAGGGAGAGGGTGCCTGGAGTTGGGGAACAGCATTCCTTGTGGGCCTAATGGCACAGAGGCATAGACTGGGGCCTGGGGACAGGCTGGGGCACCTCCCAGAGGTTAACAGGGACAAAAGGTTTCCAGAGTGGGGTCCTCACGGGCCAGGTGGGTCCCACTGCACACAGATCGCCTTGCTCCGATTCGCTGTCTGTAGTAGGCGGAATTCAAGGTTGATTGGGGACACCAGAACACCACTTAGGAAGTTGCGTCCATGGAAAACAGCCACGCTGACCACCGGGGAGTTCATAACAGGGTTCTGGGGGAGCCTGAGGAGACACCCAGCTGGTTTTGGACACTGTTGAACAAAGACTGACTGCCCACCTCGCCACCAAACCACTTGCCATGACTGACCAGGATCCGGGTACCTGCAGAGCACATGCTGGTTCTAAGAACACCATCCAGCCTCTGCTGGGCTGCCAGGGGCTTCAGACTCACTGCCTAGACTGAGCTAAGGCCTGAACAGCTCTGGACTGGCCTATGACTGTCAGCCTCAAACCCTCCCTTTTTCCACCCTCCCATCTCTATCTGACTTGCCCAACCAATTTGTGTATGTCTTCCTCTATCAGCCAGTTGGCCTATCTGTCCCCGGATCATGTACCCTTCCTGTGTGTGTGTGTGTGACGATCCCCATATATGTCTCTGTCTGTCACCCCTGCACCTCTGCTGTTCTTTATAACCGAAGAAAATTCACATGGAACTCAGTTCAGGTAGGTTCCTTGGAGCTGTGCACAGGGTTGTCTGTTTACCTGTGGACCTGCTCATCTGCCCACTGAGGAAAGGAATGCTGGGTGGGGTAGAAGCTCACAAAAAGCTCAGGGTTGAGGGGACAAGGAACAGCTCTATGCCTGGTACCTGGCGCCCCTGCGTTCAGCCTGGAACTGCGCAGGAAGAAGCCCTCCCAAGGTGCGGTACACAAGGAGAATGACAATGGAGATCCCAGGCTCAGGCTCAGGCTCTGGGGGCGCTGTTGGGGAGACCACACTTGAGGCTGTGGTGTTTTCTGTGTTGCTGCTTGTGGGCAGAGCTGCCAAAGGAAAGGAAGGAGCCACTGTGACTTCTTACCATGAACACCCACAGACCTAACCCTGAACCCAGCCCAGCATCCAGGCACAGAGATCCCTTCTACACACATCCAGAAACTGGGGAGCAGAGGATGCAGGGGCCATGAGAGGAACATGGGAAAGGTAGTGAGGCGGTAAAGATATGGCAAAGTGGATATGGATATGGCGGTGGCCCTGGGAAGGTCTCACACAGCAGCCATGGGGCGGGGGAGGTCTGACAAGGAAAGAACTGGTGAAGAGGTGACATGCTATCAGGCTTTGGGAGGCAATAAGGCGACAGGACCTGGCTCAGGAGTCACAGAAAAGGTTCCTACCTTCAGATGGGGATGGCTGTGGGGACTGGGAAGGCAACAGCACATGTGTATGGGGATCCCAGGCATCCTGGCCCCGGAAAAGGTTGCTATGGTAGCGGGGGTAACGACGGGCTCCCTGAGCTGAACTAGGATGCTCCATGCGGTCAATGCTGAGCACTGCCCAAGAAAAAGATGGGTAACATCTGTCCAGGACCTCCTTCCCGCGCCCAGGGTTACAGCCTGAGCTTCACAGGCTGCATTTCCTTGGTATGAGGGCAGGGGCTGGAGGAGGACTGGGCAGGGCAGTAGCACCAGCCCCAGAGCTCCCCTGCCCTTCTCCCTCCCTTCTACCACTCACTGATATTGGGTGTGACTAGTCCAACAGGGTTCAGGTATGTCAGCTCCATATTCCTCGCAAGTGTGGCTGCATATTCCTCCAGATGCCGCACTAGCCCTGCGCTTCCTGGGGAGCCCCCAGGGGCTCGCTGCCCCAGGGCTGCCCACAAGTCTCCTGTCTCCGGAGCAAGCAGTGCAGAACCGGCCCACAGCAGATTCTAGAAAGATGGAGATGGAGATGGACTCACTCAGATAGTAAGGGTGTACAAAGGCTAGACATGAGGGGTCTAGCCAGGTATTACTGGGGCCTAAGAGGCAAGAGGGCAGGATTGAAGTGGATGGGGAAGAGGGAAATTGTAGGATTTTTTGTTTTCCCAGAGGTCAGGAGGAGCATAAACTGGGGGTGCAGGTTAGGAGGCTAGAGAGGAGGAACTATGGAGCTGGGGTCAGGCCATGGAAAAGGGAATACAGATAGAGCACAGCCCACCTCATTGAAGTGGGCATCTTGAGTGGCTGTCAGCCCAAAGCCCTGCTGATGGCTCTCAAAAGCCAGCAGATAGGCCAGCAAGCGGGCAGTAACTCGGACATCTTGGCTAAAGTAGTGGTCGGTCTGGCCGGTCACCTCCCGCAGCCGCTGAGCCAGCTTCTTGGCCTCCACGGTATCCAGTGCTGTCTTGTTCAGCTCCAGGCCATCCAGCTGCCAGGACAAGGATGGGGGTGTTTTTTCTGTGCTCCTGTAGGCATTTCTCAAAAGCCTTACAGGGAGAAAGGCTTGGACAGATGAAAGGGCAACTAGGAAATGCCCAAGAGGTCAAGAGCTGAGGTCTATATTGGGCCCACCACAGGCCCGAAGGTCTTGGGTGCGGGGCACTAGCTGGGCAGAGTCTCACCAGCAGACTGAGTTCCCGGAAGGCAGGCGAGGTGCAGTTGAAGAGGTCAGGCTCCAGCCAACCCTGGTCCTCATCACACAGCCGCACCGCAGCACCTGGGGGCAGGCAATCCCTGGTCAGGCTTGGAGCCTGGGTACTTTTGCTGGGAGGTGGCCACAGCACCCTCTTCTATCCCATAAGGAGCCTTGAGGTATGGGCCAGAGTGATAAACATTTATGACTAGGTGCCTAGATGCTGCAGCCTAAGCCCAGGTGGCTTCAATAGCTTGTTGCTCAATTCTTCCAAGGATTCTGAGAACCATTCTTACCACTAACCACATGATGAAAAGTCTAAGGATGTACTGTAGACACACACACACACACTCTTATACACACTCACTCACTCATACAGGCCAAAATTCATACACATGCCACCAATGCTCATTAGCTGCACACACACACACACACATACACACATACACACTGCTCTCTTGTATACTCACAAGCATGCTGACACAGACAAGATCACCCAGGAGTATCATATGACCCGAGTGAGGTGGGGGAGGGTTCTCACACAAGTTTGAACTACCATAATGGAGACTATTCCCATCGCCTTCCCTTGTCTATGCAGTTGGGATAGAAGCTGAATAAGTTGTGTCCACCAGCAAGAGACCTAACTTAAATTCAGAACCCCATCCCCTCAAGACAGACTCAGACACATGCACAGGCACAGAAGGACACAGATGTGAGCATGCACACACAATCTCTGTCCAGCCACTGCAGAGACCTCAAGCAGCAGGGAGGGTTCTGGGAGGCCCTCAGGCAGCAAGGAGAAGCTGGTGGGTGGCTCTGACCGATAGGAGGAACCCTACAAGGACCTCAGGAAGTAGGGAAGCGTTTACAAGGACTTAGAGCATAGAAAAGGATCTGAAGGATCCCCAGGTGATGGGGAGGGATCCTTGAGGACCTTGGGCACCAGAGAAGGTCCCTAGGGTCCTCAGATCACAGGTAGGGGTCTCCAGGAGGACAGAAGTAGGTTTTAGAGAGCTCAGGCAGCAGGGAGGGGTCTGCAAGGACCTTAAGCAGCAAGAGGGGGGGTCTGCAAAAGCTCTGGCCGTGGGAGGGGGCAGCGCACCTGAGCAAACACGTACCCCTTACCTGTACCCCGCAATCCTGCCCAGAAGCCAAGAGAAACAGATTGGAGACTTAATGAGAGTAGAAGAGGGGAACCAGCGCCCCTAAGAAGTATAAGGGGCCCACATGGATTCCCACCCTATCCCATCTCTTTACAGAGATAAGGTAAGACCACCCAACTTGGTGAAAGAGGCGGCTGTAACAATCAGAAGTCAGACCTGCCCCACCCTCGGCAACAATGCTGCCCACCACATACTCACCCAAGGCCCCCCGGGGACAGGGTACTGTGGCCAAAACACCAAACTTAGTCTGGGGCCACCACACACCAGATCTCAGGGACTTGGGGCAGGCATCATAGAGTACTAGGGAGAAAGGGAGTGTTGAGCCTGGTGGTCAGGTTCCAAGGCAAGTAACACCATACCTACGCTGTTCCACCACTCCCATGCCCAGGCCCAGAGTCTACCACTCCCCTGCTGGCTTCTAAAGAGCTGGCCTGTTAAAGTCTATGACAAGTCAGCCACGCATGCATAGTAAAGGTAGGGCTCCCGGTGTAACTGGTGTCTCTCAGGAGTAGCTTCCCAGAGCCCACCACCACCTCCAGATGCCAGCAGCGCCACTGGTCCCTCAGCATGCTGGAGCCAGTCCTCGACTGGAGGTGATCAGAGCTTGCTTACCTCGGCAGCCACTGGCTGTCACCTCTGCAAAGGGGCTGTCACAGCTGTTACACTGCCGGCCAAGGGCTCCTGGGCGGCAGGGGCACTGCCCGCTGTGGGGTGCACATGAACGCGAGGTGGAGCCCACAGGGTAGCAGTCACAAGGCAGGCATGAGTCACTGCCCCTCGGTCGGTAGTAGAACTCCTGTTTAGGGGTGGGTCAGGGGCCTGAGGTCAGAGGTTAGGCTTCAGGGAAGGCTCTTAGGGGAAAGGTTGGGGGATGAGTGGAATCAAGGGCAAAAGTTTAAAAAAAAAAATCTCAAAAGAGCTCATAGGCTAGAAAGACTTGCCTCAGATGAGACAAGGAAGGGTTTAGAAGTCAAGCATGAGAGGTGTCAACTAGAGTGTAGGATACAGATTAAGAAGTTAGGGCCCAAGTCACGTGGCAGAGGATAACAAATTGGACAAGAATCATAGGTAGCGTCCAAGGGAAAGTTAGAGGTCAGGGGTCAGAGTCTAGACAAACCTTGCAGTGGCACTGCCCATTTGTCTTGTTGCAGTTCGGGTCAAAGCCCTTGTGAACATCACAGTTGCAGGGACCACATGTTGGGCTTCCCCACCAGCCCCGAGGGCATTGCTGGTCCATCCTGGGAATGAGATGAGATAAAGTGCATCCATGATATTTCGGTGACCCTGATTGCTCCAAGGTCTTTACACCATCTTTGTCCCAAGCCTCTCACCTGTGTTCACAGTGCTGACCAAAATAGCCATTTGGACAGTCACAGATATAGCCGTGGGGGGTTCCTTGAAGGTGGCGGCATGATCCCTGGTTTTGACAAGGGTTCAAGAGGCAGGCATCCACACAACCTGGGCCATAGTAACCTGATCAGGAAGATCAGAACACTGGTCAGGGGCTAGAGAGATGGCTCAGTGGTTAAGAGCATTGCCTGCTCTTCCAAAGGTCCTGAGTTCAATTCCCAGCAACCACATGGTGTCTCACAACCATCTGAAATGAGATCTGATGCCTTCTTCTGGCCTACAGGCAGACAGAATATTGCCTACATAATAAGTAAATCAAATATTAAAAAAAAGAACACTGGTCAAAGAACATGGAAAGAAGCAGGGTTCTACCCTCTCAGTTCCTGTCTACCCTAGGCCCTCTAGTTCCTGAGCCTTTCCCATGGCTCCTGGTTCTTTCTCCAACTCTCTCAACGCCCACCTGGCCAGCAGGTGCAGGAAAAGGTCTGCCAGAGGTCTTTGCAGTTAGCATGGGGTGGACAGGGCCCAGATGCACAGGCGTTGGTCACAACACAGCCAGGTTCCACATTTACCCTGTGGCTGGGAGGTGGCAGGGCTGAGGACCCAAAGGGTGTAAAGCCAATCCAGACCCCCTATAGACACAGAGAGAAAATGGCGAGACTCATGTCAAGGCAGTCCTATGGAACCAGCCACACAGTCTGACGATCCATGACATGCAGCCTTCCTCTGTCCCTTCCACAAAACTCAAGGCCTCCCTAAATATCCCCATCCAGCCCCCCACAAGGATTTCTCATTGTGCTGTTTCTGCCGTGTCTTCCAGATGATCCTAGATTATCTAAGCTAGACTCTTACTTCTGCCAGAGGAAGGTTTGATTTGTCTCTGATCTCTCTGAGTCATCTAGCCCCCCTCCCAAGCCAACATGGATTTAAATGCTACTTTTCGGTCCCTAGTGACCCCTATCATAGTCTCATGCTGATCCTCACCTGGATACAGCCAACCAGACCCTGTGGACCCTCCTCCTTACTGCTGGGGGGCAGGCCTCCCACATGGAGCTGCTTTACTTTCAGGCCCTGCAGCTCACCCCCCACAGCCATGGTGTCCTAGAAAGAGGGGACAGTCAGCACAGAGGGAAGGGGCACCTAGTAAACCCCTGTCATACCCCAGAGTCAGAATGGCTTCTTCTAGCCCTGTATGACCATGCTTTGACTCCTGTATCAGAACGGTTTGGAAACGAGTCTCTGTGGCAAAGGTGACAGCTAACACAAAAGCTCCAGTTAAGAGCTGACTCGGGGCTGGCTGCTCTGCCAGAGCATCTGGGTTTGATGCCCAGCACCTGCAAAAAGCTCACAGCAAGGGTTCTGATACTCTCCTATGGCCTCCCTGGGCACCAGACATATATATGGTGCACATACATACATGAAGGCAAATACTCATACACATAACATAAAAAAAAATAAATTAATAAAGAGTTAAGCTCAGACAGGCTCCTCCCTCCTGGACCAACCTTGTAATTCTATGATCTTATTTTTTGAGCATATATATGAGTATATAGTGTGCTTATGTGTATATACATGTTCATATGTGTATTGGTCAATGATGTGTGTAGATGCATTTGTACATTATACATGTGGAAGCCTGAAGTTGACACCAGATGTCTTCCTTGACCACTCCCCACTTCATTAACTGAGCCGGCTAACCGTAGAGCTCATCAATTCTGGCTAGTCTAGTGAGCCAGCTTACTCAGAGGCTCTCCCGTCTGCCTCCTGAGTGCTGGGATTACCGGCAGCTGTTATGCCTGCCCTGTGCTTACATAGGTTCTGGGACTGGAATGTGAGTCCCTACAGTTGCCTAAGCAGGTGCTTTATCCTTTGAGCCATCTGCCCATCCCTGAAATTCCAGTATTTTGGCTTGGGGTAGGTAGAGATTAGGGAAGACAACAGAAGAGGCTTTTGGGAATCAGGCAAAGTCAAAGTCCCAACTATAGAGGTACAAGATCAAGCCAGAAATATAGGGAGCCTACTTGACTCAAGAGGGGTTGCCTAACAGAACAACCTGGCTGGTGGAGTAGGATCAAAGCAAAGAGCTAGGAGAATATCAGATCTGGTAGTTGGAGGAGTGGAAAGGAGCTGTACAAGAGGTGGGGGTCACGTAAGTTAAATCTGGTTGGAAAACTGAGAACAGACTACCCTGGGTTCAGAGGTCAGACCTGGAAGAGGTTGAAGTCCAGTGAAACCATAAAGATATGATGGCCCCTTCGGCCACCTGGCTCCTCCTGCAACTCCAGCCGAAGATCATGCCACCGGCCGTCACTGACTGTCGTATGGTCCAACAGGAGGTGGGCGGCATGGCCTGAGGCCCTACTTAGTGTCAAGGACAGCAACCCCTGATCCAGCTGTGAGTAGAAATGCATAGCCCCAGGGTTAGATTAGAATGAGGCCAGGAGGTGAGGTCAGGGGGTGTAGTGGTCAGGAATACGCATTAGAACTTATACCCAATGCATAGCACACTGTTCGGGGATATCGTGGTGTTGACATGGGTTGGGGCAAAGGGCAGAGCCAGGGGTCATGGGTTGGTACAGTTATAAGAAAGAGCTGTGTGTGTGCCCTGAACATGCAAAGAACATTATGATAGGGAAGAGTCCACATGCAGGGTTCAGAGCAGAGTCCAGGGTGTTAAGACATCTGACCGAGAACTGTGCTATATGTTCTAACCCAGTTGCTGGGGAGCACCGGCGATTAGCAGAGGGGGAAGAGTAAAGGACTGGAAGGACAGACATACCTGGCAGAGGAGCACGCTATGTGGCCCAAGCTGTACTTGCATCAAGACCCCTTTTGTTGCCCGTGTTCGAAATGCTAGTCCCAGGTACCATGGCACGGACACAGTCATGTCATTTCCAAAGTCCCAACTCAGTGTGCCGTTGCCATGGAAACGGTACGGATGGGCCATTGCTGAGTGCAGAAGAGAAGTAGGGTTACAGATCCTATCCCAAGAACAGGCCTTACTCACCCTGCAGGGTCCTCCTGCCCCATGATGCCCACTCACTGAGGCGACAGTCTTTGCCACCAAAGCCCACAGGACAGTCACAGCTAAAGCCACCCCAGCGCTCTGAGCAGAAGCCACTGTTCTTGCAGGGGCCTGAGGCACAGAAGTGCAACTTGGCCTGACAGCCTGGAGAGGAAAGGACAAAGAAGATATGAGAAGGCTGGGTGAGGACTTGAGTGCTGGACAGGATGCTAAGACCAGGGGCTGAACGTGCATGATGTCATCTTCCCATTCTAAGGAGTAGGTAAGTGTGAGTAAGGCCCTACAGGCCGGATATAGTGTGGCTCTTGCCATGTAGTATTGGATTGGGGTCCGATGTGGAGCCATCCCATGCAACCCTCCACCTCCTCCTCATGATGGAGAAAGGGACATGAATGGGGACAAGTAGCTTTTGGGCCTACCTGCCATAGTGCCATTGTTTGCAACGAAGGCTGCCATGTCCATTCGGCGGCCATCAATGTGCAAGTCTCGCATGCAGCCAATGAAGTCCTTGTGGGACACGGGGAAGTTCTCGGGAAGGTTGGGGACACCCCCCAAGAGCAGAGGGCCCGTCAGGTCCAGGGACCTGGGGGTCAGGAGTCTGGGTCATTGGTGGGTCTGGAACCAGAGTAGGGTTGCTCCTGGGGGCTACTGGAAATAGGGGATAAGACTAAGGGAAGGGGGATTAGCCGGAGAAGATAAGACCAGGATGGGCAAAGAGTTAAGAATGCAATTGTGAAGAGGTAAAGAAGACCATGAGGGGCAGATGGTCGGGGAAAGGGGGGCTGCTTTGGTTTGAAGACAGTGATGAGGAGGGAGGCATTTGGGTGGCTGGGGTAGGGGATGGAGAAGAGGGATTGAAGGTGACGTCAGCAGGCTCACTGGTCTCAGGGGCTATTTATGAGATTAGTGGACTAGAGGCAATGTGTGTCATTTGAGACTTAAGGTATGGAGACATTTTCGAGGACAGAATGCCTAGGGACTTTTTCTGAGGACTGTGTGGAAGCCAGAAGCCAGGGGTAGAATCTGGGATTGGGGGCTAGACTGAGTAGGCTTCCAGTGTCTTTGATCGGCCTGTCTGGGAAAAGAACAAGGAGTCTGGCAGACTATGTGAAGGGCTAAGGTGGGCTCTGGTCACAGAGAACATGAGGAGCGGGGGGTGGGGGCCTCACTTCTTGGAGCTTGTTTGCACACCAGCAGCTGCACATGCGTAGTTGCCAATCTCAGCACCAAACTGCAGAGCCACAGCCACATTGCAGTCATCCACACTCAACACAGCCACCTTGTCCTTCGAAGGGCCCTGAGCACCCCCTAGGGCATCTGTCCGGGGCTGAAGACCAGGCACACCAATCAACAATGCCCCTGTGGTAACTCCTGAGGTGAACTCAGAATCCTGACTCCCCGACACTGCCCACCCATACTATGCCAGAGGCAGTGCCCACCTTGTTGTAGTATCTCAGATGCACGGTATGCCACTGTCCATCACTCAGGCCTCCTGGGACTGTGGGGCTCACCACTGTATTGGATTCACCTGTGGGGAATCCATTATGCACGTGGCATGTTGTCTGGAGTTCCTGAGTGGCCCCATCCCGGCAATTACATAAATACAGGTACTCAAAGGGTCATGCTGAATAACGGGATCACCATATCTCCTGGTGACCATACTGGCTGGACTACAGAGTCCTTGAACACGTAGGAGAAACACAGACTTCCCCAAGGGACGGACCTTCCCTGAGGGAGTGGCCACAGAGCCAGGTCCTCACTGTTATCTGTTTGGCACTGAAGAGTATACTCAGGGGTTCAGTTAAGGGCACCTGAGGGGACACACGCATTGACTCTGCCAGCCATCCCTGGAACACATGCATCCCACTCACTGCCACAAAAATCCACAGGAGCACCCACCCGTGGAATATGTAAGCCGCACTTGGCCAGCCACAAGTTCTAGAGCCAGAAAGTCATGCTTCTCATTTAGGCGTCCGTTGTAGAAGAGTAGCCCACTGGGCTGCACTGTTGCAAACCTGAGGGAGATGGACCGGGACCATTAGGAGCAGACAGCTCACACCCTCTGTTGGAAAACCAGCTCAAGCTGAGCCGAAAACAGAGCGTGGGAGATGCCAGAGCATCCCAGCAGAGGTCAGGGAAGAGGGCGGTGTCCTGGAAGGACCACAGGACCGGGCAGTCAGCAATATGGCTCAGGGTTACATAGGTAGGGACAGAGGAGAGACATGCAGTGACACGGGGCGGGCACCTACGAGAGGGACAGCGTGAGGTGGAAGCGCTGCCGCAGGCCGCGGAACATGACGAACGAACTGGGAGGAAAGGAGCGGGCGGCCACCTCACAGCGCGGGCCCTCGAAAGCGCCGCCCGCGGGGCACTGGCAGCGAAAGCCGCCATTGGGCGCGTTGGTGCAGGTGCCCCCGTTGCGACAGACGCCTGGCACGCAGCGGCCAGCTTCAGTGTCCAGCTCGCAGTCTTCGCCTGCAGGGCAGCACGGGTCAGAGGACCGCGCCCCGCCCACGCCCCGCCCACGCCCCTGGAGGCCGGAGCCTCAAGGCCAAGCCCCTCGGCCTCTGACTGGTTGAGCTGCCTGTGGGCACGCCCTCAAACGATCTGTGGGCGCCATCGAGGACCCGCCCACAGCCCTCGTCGCTCCGCCCCTGGCCCCCTCCCCTCCAGCGCCTTTCGCCTAGGTTTTCTAGTTCTCTCCCAGCTTTAGGCTTTCTGCGGGCTGGGCTCAGCCGCTCCGTTTACAAGACTCAGTTGCCTTAGAAAGGATGCCCAGTGCTCACTCGCACTCCGTAGTCCCGCCGCTAAACGTCGCCAGGGCTTCATCCGGCGCTGCACCCGACTTACCGGTGAAGCGCGGGCGGCACACACAGGTGTAGCCTCCCTCGCGCCGCGCACACGCGCCGCCATTGCGACACGGGTTCGAGTAGCAGAGGTCGAGCTCAGTCTCGCAAAAGTCTCCCGTGAAGCCAGGCGGGCAGCGGCAGCGCAGGCCGGCGATGGGCTGGATGGGTCGGAAGAGCGTGGAGGCCGAGGCCAGGAAGGGCGCGGAGGAGTCAAAGCGGAGCACTGACACGCATTTCATGTAGTTCTCACAGGGCTCGCGCAAGCACACGTTGTCATCAAAGGGCAGCACGTCGAGCAGCGAGCGGGCAGCCAAGGCGGCGCGGCGCACATACAGTTGCTCCTGCAGCTCCTCGGAGCTGAACCAGGGCCCTGCAGCGCCTGCCCCAGCCCCCCGAGGGGCCAGCGCCGAGAAGCTCACGTTAAGCACGGTGCCCCCCACGTCCGTGTCGTTCTGGATGTTGAAGATGAAAACATCCTCGGTAGGGGTTGCGAGCACTGCAGCCACGCCTTCAAGAAAATGGCCCAGCAGCGGTGATAGGAAGCGCTCTTGCCACATGTTCTCCAGGCGCACAGTCAAGCTGTTGGCCAGCAACTCCTCCGTGATGATGACCACACGCAGCACACACTGTGCTGTAACACTATGCAGGCCATCTGCAGGTAGGGGCAAGGACAGTGATCAGTTTCCGGTCAGTAGCTGCCTCTCTCTGGGACACAAAAGGTCTGAGGCCAGTGATTACCTAGACCTACGAGTCAATAGACTGACCCCTAACAAGGTACAAGTCTAGGATTAGTAATCACCGTGTCTCCCAGCATCAAGGTAACAACTGGCTGCTGCTTCCTACTTCAGCATCCACAACACAGGAGAGAGGCTTGAGTCAGTAATTTATCCAGCTCAGATATGGCCCTTAGCATCAGGGCACTCCATCAGCCCTGCCCCCACAATTCCCCATGAGTCAGTATTCTACTAACACACAAGAAGTTCTGTAAGTGTTCAGTAATTCATATTTCTAGTCATTGTGATCGGTAGGCTACCCCCACTAAGGATAGGAAGAGAAAAAGCCAGGACCATTGGCCATCCATTTCCAGTTTCCCATCTTCCCCCATTGAAGCAGAAACAGCAGAACACTCCCTGCAAGAAACAATGGGGGAGGCAAAGGCCAGGTGTGTGGTGGTGCAGGCCTTTAATCCCAGCACATGGGAGACAGAGGCAGGGGCAGGCGGATACCTGTGAGTTTGAGGCCAACCTGATCTACATAGTGAGTTCAAGTCAGTGCTACATAGTAAGACCCTGTCTTACAAAATAAAACACAAACAAAACAAAAGAAAGAATAAGTTCCAAAACAAGGCTATCTCTTGCCAGCCAACTGCTCCCCCAAGGCAGTAGATGAGGTCCTGGACCAGCGAACACTCAGTGCAGTTCTCCAGAACGCTGGATCAGCGAGCCCCATGGACCTTGATGTAAAGCCACCCTGTATCCTCCTCAAACCACCTAACACTCTAGTCCTGGGTTCTGTGATTTCAGTGTCCATCCTGAGAGGAAAGTCAGGTACTTATCTGCTTTGTTCATCTCAGATCAAGCACGTGTTGGGTGGTCCATAAAGACCGGCTGTAGAGAGAACTGAGCAAGCACGTGTTGGGTGGTCCATAAAGACCGGCTATAGAGAGAACTGAAAGGAAATGAAGACCTCGCCTCCTCTGTCAGTGCCAGGAGACCCAGCGCCAGAGCTGAGACAGAAAAGATTCTCCAAGCCTCTGGCACTTCTAGACAGTGATACTTCAAGGGTTTTTCCACCTCCTGGTCCCTTCTATGAGGAAAGAGTTCATGAAAGTCCAGGGAAATGAAAGCTATTGGATTGCTGGACATTTTCCAAAAGGAAAGGTCCTCAGCCTTTGGATAGTAGCATGGACCCATTCCCTGCCTGAGGCTGTCAAAGTTAGCTGCTCTTCCTGACCACTGAAGTAAGTGAGGGGAGACTAGACCCAAAGTAACCCTTATCTAAATTTGGGCATGAAATGAATGAACTTTCTGGATTTTCCTAGAAACACAAGAGCATCACAAAGAACCTCTGACCTTCCTTCTTTATAGAGAGAGGAGCAAGCCAAGCAGTGGTGGTGCACGCCTTTAATCCCAGCATTTAGAAGGCAGAGGCAGGCGGATCTCTGTGAGTTTGAGGCCAACCTGGTCTACAAGAGCTAGTTCCAGGACAGGCTCCAAAGCTACAAAGAAACCCTGTCTTGACAAAAACAAAACCCAAAAACAATAAATAAATAAATAAATAAATAAATAATTTTAAAAAAGAGAGAGGAGCAATTCTTATACGAACAGCTACTTATGTTTTTGTTTTTTGGTGGTTTTTTTTTTTTTTTTTTTTGGTTTTTCGAGACAGGGTTTTTCTGTAGCTTTGGTGCCTGTCCTGGAACTAACTCTTGTAGACCAGGCTGGCCTCGAACTCCCAGAGATCTGCCTGCCTCTGCCTCCCGAGTGCTGGGATTAAAGGCGTGCGCCACAACCTCCCGGCCTACTTATGGTTCTTACATGCCCTAGAATCTTAAGGATTCTGTAGACTGTCCAAGAACCTGAGTGGAACTGAAGTCTATGGGGATCTTACTGGGTGAAGCCACCACTTTAGAGATTCTGGTTTGAGCCCCAAAAAGCTAAGATCATTAGGTCACATGCCTATCCCACATCCCTCACCTGTTACAGTTACCAGCATGGAGGCCACTAGTGGGCGGTTGTTGTCTAACTTCCGGCTGAGTCGAAGCTCCCCGCTGGTCTGGTTGACCATCAGCAGCTGCAGCTCATTGCCCCTCTCAAAGGAGTAAAAGAGGTGGTCAGAGACATCCGGGTCATAAGCTGGGATGCGCCCAATGATGCCTGAGGGGAAAGTGTCAGAACGGTTGGATACATAGTTGTTGAAGAGGATCTGGAAGTTGTTGAGCACAGGACTATTGTCATTCTGGTCAACCAGGCGCACATGGACAGTGGCCCGGCTGACCAGGGGAGCAGATGTGGCCTGCACCACAATCACGTACTCCTGGCGAGCCTCATAATCCAGGTCTATGAGTGCTGTCAGCTCTCCAGAGAAGATGTCCATTTGGAACAGCTCAGGGATGTTCCCTTCCACAATCTGGTACATGATGTGGGCATTGGGGCCTTCATCGGGGTCCACCGCAGTGATCTGAGCCACCACTGAGCCTACAATGCTGTTCTCCTTCACCCTCACTTCAAACTCCTCCGCCGGGAAGACAGGGGCATTGTCATTCACATCTTGTACGGTCACCTGGATGCTGACTGGAGTCCGAAGTGGGGGCACACCACGGTCCACAGCATAAGCAGTCAGCTCATACACTGGCACCGCTTCCCGGTCCAGCCGCCTCACAGTCCTGACAATGCCAGAGGTGGGCTCAATGGTAAAATCTCCATCTCCATCTTCCCCATTCTGGAAAGTATATTGGACCCGGCCATTGGCATGAGCATCCCGGTCAGTGGCTGAGATCTGCAGAACACTAGTGAAGGGCGGAGCATCCTCAGAGACCAAGCCTGTGTAGTGGGAGGCCACAAACTGAGGAGCGTTATCATTCACATCATTGACCATTACCTCCACATAGGTGGTATCTGCTTTCTGTGGGATGCCATTGTCCCGAGCAGTAATGGCCAGTGTGTATGTCACTTGGTCCTCGTAGTCCAGTGGAGCTTGTAGTGTAATGGCCCCTGAGTCTGCATCAATGCGGAACTGGGGCAGGTTGTCTTCCAAAAGATAAGTGATGCGAGCGTTTTCACCCACATCATCATCAGAAGCACTGATGACCACCACAGTGCTACCCACTGGCCGATCTTCATTCATGCTCACGGAGTAATGAGCGCTTTGAAAGACAGGCCTATGTGTATTGGCATCTGTGATGTTGATATGCACATAGCAGTGATCATGAAGGGCACGGTCAGATGCAGTAAGCACCAGCTTGAAGTAGCGCTCCTGCTTGTAATCCAGGGGTAGAGCCAGTGTCACCAAGCCCACACCACCTTGGGTGCTGATGGCAAAACGGTTCCGAGTGTTGCCACCTGTGATTTGGTAGCTGATGGCACTGTTGGCATCTCGGTCCACTGCGGTCACACTGACCACACTGGTGCCCACAGCTGCATCCTCATTGAGCCGAAGATGGTACTCTTTCATGGTGAACTCTGGCCGATTGTCATTGACATCCAACACAGTTACTGTGACACTGGCTGAAGCAGAGAGTGGGGGTGACCCATGGTCTCGCGCTTCTACGCCAAAGAAGTAATGTTCCACAGACTCACGATCCAGGGGACCACTCACAGAAACCCAGCCAGTGGCACTGTTTATCACAAAGGGTGTGTCTGGTGCCACACCAGTTAGAGAATACTCCAGCCTGGAGTTCTCCCCGTGGTCGGCATCCACTGCCTGAATGTGAATGACCGAGTGGCCCAGGGGTGCATTTTCCAGAACAGAGACCTGAAAGGGTGTGCTGACAAAGATAGGAGTATGGTCGTTGATGTCTACCACCTGGATGCTTGCCAGGCCTGTGTTGTTGGACAAAGGTGGCCTCCCTGCATCTTGTGCCCGGATACGCAAAGCGTACTCTCTCTCTGCCTCAAAGTCTAGAGGTGCCACTACCTGGATCTCACCCGTGAGACTGTCGATGGCAAAATGGCCACGGCTGTTGCCGCTGATTATGTTATAGTGCACCAAACCATTGGCGTCCTTGTCCTGGTCCGTGGCCGTGACGCGTAGCACCACTGTATGAGGGCGCACGTCTTCACGCACCTGTGCCACATAGCGCTTCTCGCTGAACTGAGGCGCATTGTCATTCTCATCCAGCACAGTTATGTGCACTCGAACGGTGGCTGAACGTGGCCCCGGCTCCTGGCCCTGGTCACTAGCTTCTACCACCAGCTCGTAGCTTTCCATGTGTTCCCTGTCCACGCGGCCACTGGTGCTGATAAGGCCCGAACGTGGATCAATCTCAAAGGCGGCGGCTGCCTCCTTGCGTGCAGCTGGCGACCCTACGAAGCGGTAGCGCAGGTTGGCATTAGGTGGCGCATCACCGTCGGTAGCACGCAACTGCAGGATGGGGTATCCTTCTTCCACATTCTCACGAAGTGTTTCCCGATACTGGGCTTGCTCAAACACTGGCGCGTGATCATTGCGGTCAGCTACTGTCACCGCCACCATGGTGGTGGCTGAGAGGCGCGGTGAGCCGTGGTCCTGTGCGGTCACCCGAAGGTAGTGGCGTTCCATACTCTCACGGTCCAGAGCGGCCGCCGTGCGGATGAGGCCACTCTGAGGATCAATGCTGAAAAGCTCCAGCGAGCGGCTGTTCATGAGCGCCGCCAGCGAGTAGACGAGGCGCCCCGCCTCGCCTGGGTCCGGGTCCTGAGCCACGACGCGCAGCACCGCTGTGCCCGCTGCCTCATTTTCAGGTACCAGTGTCTGGTAGTTGTATTGAGGAAACTGCGGGTGGCGGTTTGCGGCACGCCGGGGGCGACCCTGGTTCTTGGAGGGTTTTTGCTTGGCTTCAGAACCAGTTTGGAACCCTGGAGGGCGCGGCCCAGGGCGCAGAAAGAGGAAACGGTGGCGGAAGGGACCGCGGGAGCGCATGCGCTCGGGAGCCGGCTCGGGAGCTGTCCTGGGCTCGCGTGGTGCTGAATCTGGCGTAGGAACTGTCCTCACAGCACGTGGTGCTGAATTCTCCCCTAGGTCAGATCCCAGAGAGCCGGGAAGGCAGTTCCGCCGAAGGGGTCCCCTCTCCGTTCGAGAAATCGCGGATCTCTCACCCTGACCCTTGCGTCCTGGCGCCCACAGTTTCCCACAGCAGCGAGAGGTTTCCGCTCTCTTGCGAAAGGCTCTCCTAGCATTACGCTGGAAGGACACTGACCTGGAGCCATCAGGCTGAGCCAGAAGGTCCGAAGGATGGGGAGGGATGTTCCCCAGATCTGGATTCCCTGGGGACAGAGCCTCAAGCGGCAGGCTACCTCTTCGTAAAGGCCCTGTCCGCCCACAAGAGGAGATCTCTGGATGCCAACATAACAGATATCCTGGACCCTGACCAGCCTCTTGCTCTCGACTACCCAATGCCTGGACCACCAGCTCCGCGTTTGGTTGCTCAGGGGTCCCTCGTTCGTTCCGGGCGCTTTGCCTACCTACTCGGAGCCTCATGAAGACAGGTTCTCTGACTCCCAGGCCAGACTCTCCATCCTCCCAGACGCCAGGAGAGTCGGGACAAAGAGCTACGGCTCCACTGCCGGTCTGCGCTCTTGGCCCAGTAGCAGTAGCTACCCCTGGGTCCCAGCCCTGGTCCCCACCGCCCCCCAGCTCCTCTCGGCTAAAAGGGAACAAAGAGAGGAGAAGAAGCAGTAGTATCGGGGTCGACGGTCCCCGGAGACCCCACCATAGAGGCCGCCTCGCCATCACCCCCCGCCTCCCGGCACGGCCTCCGCCGCCCCCCGCCCGGGTCCGGGCCTTGGGCCCGCCCCGCCGCTCTGGCCCCCTCCTGGGCCCCTGCCGCCGCCCTGGCCCTCCGCCCCTCGGCCTGTCGCTCCGCGTCGCCACTGCTCTCTGGGCACCATCTACTCCGCGGCCAGAGCCCCTTTGGCATACAGCCCCGGCTTTTGCTGCCCCCACCACAGCATCCCGGACGCTGCTGCCGCCTCCCGACACTCCAACATGGCTCCCGGCCGCTCGGATGGTTTGCTCCACCTCCGCCCCGATGCCCCAAAACCGGTGGTACAACCCGTTGCGCATGGCAGTTCTGGCTATAGAAGGCGGCGCCGCCATCTTTATTGAGGACAGAAGTGCTGCCCACGGTGCTGAAAGGAGCGGGGAGTTTCTCCGCGGGTCCGCTACCGCCCTCCCCCTCCTGCTAATGCTCTCTCTGTTCATTCTTGGTTTCCTAGCCTTTCTTTAAACTGAGAATCTCATCTCCCTTACGGAGCACTAGGTCCGAACCCTAACACCAATTTTGCATTTAAAATGTGTTTTCATAATGTTCTGAGTGTTTGCACCGCTCTGGGCAGCGTTACCATGTAGAATCCTGTGACAGGGACGATAATGACCAGACACAGGCCCGGTCACTAGCAGTTCAAACAGTATCGTAAACTATTTATTAACAAGTTTAACTTATGAAACGTCGCAAATATCTCCTTGTTTGGCCCTACAGAGCAGGATCTGAAAATGACTCTCCTGAGGCAGGAGGATAAGCCAGCTCTTCTCTGCCTCGACAGTCGCTAGCAATCGCCCAGACTTGGGGCTCCTGCGCTGGACACCGCATCTCTCCAAACTAAGGTTCTTTCCAGTGTTCTGGGATGCCACGTGGAACCCAGGGTTGCACCACAGCGGTGGGCCCAGCTTCCTCAGATCCCCGCCCCTCGCCTGCGACAACTGCATCCTTTAACCCCTTGAAGAGCCTGACAGAAAAACTCAGTTCTCCGTAGCCCTGGTTCAATCTAGCCTTCCGTCCTACTCCTGGCACGCGCGCATCTCAACTGACCAATAGCTGGATGTGGCGCAACAGACGTCACAGAATAAGCGGTACAGGCGGTGCATTCCAATCAGAGAGTCATTGTTTCTATTGGCACAATGGGAGACCCCGCCCCTCTCGGAGGACTCCATTGTATGAGGGAGGAAGGAGGGCCTCGAGGGTTCCAGGACAGACAGCAGAAATAATCCATAAGGCGAGCTACACCGGTCGGCCTCCAAACGAGGCATCGGTAATGAGCTGCAAAGTCAGGTGCCGAACACTCTGGCATTCTGACACCGAGGCAGAAGTCAGACCCAGGACCCCAGAACGCTACACTGGGTGCGGCTCCCCCGGCTGAGTGGTTACTGCTTCAAATAGCCCAAGAACTCCTGGCCAAGACCTCTGGCCCGCCCCCAGATGGTAGCTATGACATCACCAACAACCAATCAACGCGTTCTCCTGCTTCTCAGTTTCTTCGCTTCCGGGAGGCCGGTCTCACGCGGGTTGTACCCCATGCGGCTGCTAATATCTGGCGCAAGGGCTTCAGTGTGTTTTGGGTCTTTGAGTCTATAGGAGCTATTCAGGGACAGAGTTCCGTGTCAGGTGACATGGTCAGTGCGGCGGTGTATCTGCAGCGGTTGCCGACTAGAGGAGAGAGGAGCGGGACCTGGTTTTGACCGTGCCCGCCGCTCAGTGGAAGTTAGGGGAAGGCACAAATCTGAGGTCGGACAAGGAGGGAACTGGGATCACTGAAGCAGCGCCTGAATGACGTTAGGGATCTGGACTCCGATACAAGATGCCTGAGCAGCAGTTTTAAGGAGCCTTCCTGGCTCTTGCCGCGTGGGCAAATGTGCAAAGGCACCATGACCGAGGGAAATCGAGTTCCTTTTCCAACAGGGCTGGTGGTTAGCCTCCACCCCACTCTGAGTCATGGTGTTCACTACAGACCGCACTCGGTGAGGCTCCCTGCCTGTAACTGTCTCCACCCTTCCTATTAGGGCTGCTGCAGTCTGGGGGCTCCCTCACCCTGTTTTCTCATATGCACTCACTTCTATGCCCAACCCACAGCAGTAGTTCCTAACGCACTTTCTGGAAAGACACACACACACACACACACACACACACACACACACACACACAGGCTGTAAGATGGTTCCGCTGGTAAAAGTGCTTGATGCCCAAATCTGAACTTGAGTTTGGAGTTTGATCCCTGGAACCCATATAAAAGAGGAAGGAGCCAGCCAGTCGGTGGTGGCGCATGCCTTTAATCCCAGCATTCGGGAGGCAGAGGCAGGCGGATCTCTGTGAGTTTGAAGCCAGCCTGGTCTACAGACCTAGTTCCAGGACAGGCTCCAAAGCTAAAAAAAATAAAATAAAAAATAAAAATAAAAAGAGCTGGAGAGATGGCTCAGAGGTTAAGAGCACTGGCTGCTCTTCCAGAGGTCCTGAGTTCAATTCCCAGCAACCACATGGTGGCTCACAACCATCTGTAATGAGATCTGGTGCCCTCTTCTGGTCTGCAGCATATATGTAGGGAAAATGCTGTATACATAATTAATAAATAAATCTTTTTTAAAAAGTGGAAGGAAAGCTGACTCCACAGAGTCGTCCTCTGATCATATGATATTCCATAAACTCCATAAAAATGCATCAACATTTTCAAATGAAATGTTAGTTTCTCCCCCTGTTTCCAAGTACAGCTTTGTAGAGGAAAGAGCATCAGAAAGAAGTTCAGGTCCTCAGATAAACAGGATCAGTCTGACCCACCCCTGTCTTTAAAATAAAATTTAAAAAAAATCCAAGGGAACCTAAGGGCAAATCATATTTATCTGATTTAAGTTATGTGTATGAGTGTATTGCCTGCATGCATGAGTGTGCACCACATGCGTGTCCAGTGCCTGCAGAGGTCAGAATAGAGCATCAGGTCCCCAGGAGGTGGCCTTACAGATGATTGTGAGCAACCATGTGAGTGCTAGGAAGTGAACCTGGGCTTTCTGTGAGAGCAACAAGTGCTCTTAACAGCTGAGCTACCGCTCCAGCCTCAGAAGGGCAAATTGTTAAAGTGGGCTTAACAAAGTTGTTGGACAAGGGGCTGGAGAGATGACTCGGTTGTTACGATTCTTACAGAAGATTCTAGTTTGACTCCCAACACCTACATCATGCCATTCCAAATGCCTATAACTAGCTTCAGGGGAAATCTAATGATTCTGACCTGTGTGTGTGTGTGTGTGTGTGTGTGTGTGTGTCTGTATGTGTGTGTGTACTGATAAACTAGATTCTGAAATATAAAGACAAGAATACCCAGGACAGGAGCTGGAGAGATGACTCAGTGGTTAAACGTACTTGCTGCTCTTGCAGAGGACCCAGGTTCAGTTCCCAGCACTGACATGAGTGTTCACAACCACCCTTAACTCTAGTTCCAGGGGATCCAACACCCGTCTCTGGTTCTATGGGCTCTAGGTGTGAACATGGTACATGACACATACATTCAGGCCAAACACACATACACATAAAAGTAAGTAAATGTTAAGAATACTTAAAATAGCACTGCTAAAGAAAATCAAAGTTAGGAATTCAACTTCTATTAGGTATCAGGCTAGAAAAGGTATTGTAGCTTGTTGGTTTAGGGACAGGTACACTACTGTTACTAATCTAGGGAGATGCCTAAATATGGGAATTATAATTTTTTTAGTTTTTTATTTTAGTGTATGAGTGTTCTGCTTGCATATATATTTATGCACCACATGTATGTCTGGTGCTCACTAAGGCCAGAGGAAGGTGGGATTAAAGGTGTGCACCACCATCGCCCGGCTAATATGTCAGCATCTCGACAGTGATTCTATATTTCTAGTGTTAGGACCCCACTCCCAACCCAGTCACTCAATAAAAGTCTATGAATGGTAAGAAGGCACGTATAAAATTGCTCCAGGTAGCATTATTTGTAATAGACAAAAATTGGTACTAGGGCTGTAGTGCAGGCAGAATATTTGGCTAGTCTGCACAAGGTCCTGAATTTAAAACCTAGCATAAAAAAGAAGCCCAATGTGGTGGTGAAGTTCTCTAATTCCAACACCGGGAGATGGAGGCAGGAGGGTTAGCGGCTCAAGACCATGGGCTACCTAGTGAAGAGAACCTGTCTCAACAAGAAGATAATAAAATGTACAAAAGCCAGGCGGTGGTGGTGCATGCCTTTAATCCTAGAACTTGGGAGGCAGAGGTAGGCATATCTCTGTGAGTTTGAAGCCAGCCTGGTCTACAAGAATTAGTTCCAGGATAGTCACCAAAGCAACACAGAGAAACCCTTTCTCCAAAACAAACAAACAAAGCTGGCTACTATTGTTTTTATTATTTATTTATTTATTTATTTATTTATTTATTTATTTATTTATTATTTCATACCAATCCCAGTTTCCTCTCCCTCCTCTCCTACTCCCCCACCCCACCGGCGCATCAGAGAGGGTAAAGCCTCTCCTGGAAAGTCAACTAAGTCTGTCCCATCATCACAGCACTGCGGCAGGAGCAAGGCTCCCCCACCACCTCTGCCGTGCCTAGGCTAAGCAAGGTATCTCTCCATAGAGAATGGGCTCCACAAAGTTAGTTCATGCATTTGGGCCAGATCCTGGACCCACTGCCAGTGCCCCATATACTGTCCAAGCCACACCATTGTCACCTGTATTCAGGGGGCCTAGTTTGGTCCTGTGCAGGTTTTCCAGTTGCCAGTCTGGAATCAGTGATCTTCCACTTGCTCAGGTAAATTGATTCTGTGGATTTCCCTGATGACCAAAGATACAAAATAATCCCACACTAGTTCATAAATACGTATAATAAAGGGTTATTTATTTAGGGGAGACCCACAGATCACTGTCCTAGATCACAGTCCTCTGCACGAACAGGGAACAGGAACAGAGTCTAGCAACCAGAAGTGAGAGCCAGAAGCAAGAAAGTGAGCACAGGCTCTAGAGCTGCATTTATAGTATAAGATGCCACGCCCAAGTGGGCTGGTGTCTTAAAGACTATTGGCTGAAGGAGCAGAAGGAGCTCCCATAGCACCTCCCCCTTTCATTTAAATAAGAGAGTTCCAAACCCAATACTATATACACAGGCTGGAGAGATGGCTTAGCCTTTAAGAGCACTGCTCTTCCAGAGGTCCTGAGTTCAATTCCTAGCAACCACATGGTGGCTCACAGTCATCTTATTAGATCTGGTGCCTTCTTCTGGTATGTGGGCACACATGGAGGCAGAATGTTGTATACATATAAATAAATAACACTCTGTCGCTCTCATCAGAAAAAGATTATCTTTAAAAAACCTTGAGAAGTGACCACTCTGTCTTTCAGGCCCCGTGAGCAGTCATTCCCAATGGTGCTGCCCACTTCTTAGCTACAGGACAGTGCACATGACCCATGCTGGGAAGATTACACACTGCCACAGGAAGGTAACACTGCATAATGGAAGCCAAGGCAAGCGAGTCACAGGTCTCCCCTGGAATATATCAAGTAGGGGATAGAAAAGCTCGCTTTCCAGCTTGGATCAAAAACTACAAAAAGAAAGCCGGGCGGTGGTGGCGCACGCCTTTAATCCCAGCACTCGGGAGGCAGAGGCAGGTGGATCTCTGTGAATTCGAGGCCAGCCTGGTCTACAAGAGCTAGTTCCAGGACAGGCACCAAAGCTACAGAGAAACCCTGTCTCAAAAAACAACAACAACAACAACAACAACAAACCTATATACGCTAGGAACAGATATCAAGTATAAGATTAGAATTACAACCAACATGAACAATATTAAGCAAGGAACATATGCTAAATGTCTTAATAGACATCCTATCCTAAGGAGTCTAAGTCTTGTATTGGAAATGGCTTGACTAGATCATAAGAGGATGGCAACTATGAGTAACTAATCTTCAACCCCATTGAAGGCCTGAGAAGGGAGATAATATTACTTGAGTAGGCAGGAAGTGCAATCAAACAGCTAAAAAAATGTGCAGTAGATGACAGCAGAGACAAATGGCTGCCTAAGCAATCAGCCAAAGTCTCATTTGCAATGTTGAAGCAACCAACTTTGGCTAAGGCCTAGAGTAACTGACATACCATTTTCAGAGGCAGGGAATTTTACAAAACCATCTTACCCTGTCTTTTCAAGATTTGACAGTCTTTTTTCTTATATCCTTCTTGCCCAGTCCAGACATCATACACTTTGTCAGTGGTTGAGGCATGGGCAGTTTCTTGCCCAAAGGCCAGTTGTGCCAAGAAGACAAACTCCAAGTGTAGTGTCTTTGGTGCTCAACACTCTCTCGGGAATAGATTGGTGCTGCCAGGAGCAATCATGTCTCACATCAACAGAATCTTAAATTATTTAAACGCCATGTTCTACAGATCTTTGAAGTGGTTGAAGGTTACCTATCTATGCAGAATACAAGGCTTATGTATCTAAAGAATCTAATTAGTCTAAAAGCATAAAAACATGAATGACTATTGACCTATAATACTTAATACCTATATAACTTAACAATTAAGACTTCATATCAGAATATTATACAATCTTTAAACAACTGTACAATAAAGGAGGACAGTGACATAAAAATGTAAACAATGTATAAATATCTTAATCAGAGGTAGAAATATATAATGTGATTTATAAATATATCCTAAAATTGTATCAATATACATAACATCTTAAACAAAGGTAGCATACAATATAACAAAAAACTTTGCATAAGTGTACAAGTATTGTAAACAGAAATAATATATAATTTGAACTTGTATCAATACACAAGAAACTTTACCAGTGTAAACTGTCCATAAATAATAGCTCATAAGTACTCACTCACTATTACTATTATTATTATTAGTGTGAATAAGTTCACAGCAATTACCTGAAGGCAAAGGTGTAAGTCACAAACAATTCCACACCAGTTTAGAATTATGATTAATAGAATGGTTATTTATTTAAAGGGGAAAAAACTTACAGATCACTGTCCCAGACAACAGCCCTCTGCACAATCAGGAAGGGAGTCTAGTCGCCAGAAGTGGAGCAGGAAGTAAGAGAGAGAGAGGAGGGAAGTGGCTGCTTTTTTTAAAGAGAGAGACCATGACCCAATGAGGTGGTATCTCAGTGGCTATTGGCTGGAGGAGCAGAAGGACCTCCCGCAACTCCTCCCCCTTTTGTTTAAGTAAAAGAGTTCTAAACCTACTACGAAATTATATACAATAGCTTAGGTCTTGTATACTAAATAACTTGGCCAAGTCATGAGACAAAAGTAACTACATTTATATAGTCTTCAACTCCATCGAAGATCTGAGAAGGGAAATAATGTTACCTGAGTAATTAGGAAGTTCAGTAAAACAACTTCCAAAACATGCAACAAATCACAGAGACAACTAGCTACCTGGGCAATCACCCAAAGTCATTTTTGCAGTTTTGAAGCAACCAACTTTGGCTAAGGCCTAACATAACTGACATACCATTTTCAAAGGCAAGCAACTTTTCAAAACTATCTTACCCTGTCTTGGCAGGATATGACAGTCCTGTTTTATCCATTGATGCATGCTCTGTATCTCTGTCAGTGTCTGAGGTATGGGCATTTCTTTGCCCAAAGGCCAGTTCTGCCAAAAAGAAAGGCTCCAGGCGGAGTGTCTTTGGTGCTCAATATTCTCTTGGGAATGATGGAGGTGGGTCTTGTATCTTATCTGTTGCTTTCATTAGTTCCTTAATAAAGAAACTGCTTGGCCCTCTGATAGGGTAGAATTTAGATAGGTGGAGTAAACAGAACAGAATGCTGGGAGAAAGAAGCCGAGTCAGAGTCGCCATGATTCTCCCACCCGACACAGCCGCAGGTTAAGATCTTCCCTGGTAAGCCACCTCGTGGGCTACACAGATTATTAGAAATGGGTTAGATCAATATGTAAGAGCTAGCCAATAAGAGGCTGGAACTAATGGGCCAGGCAGTGTTTTTGTTTGTTTGTTTGTTTGTTTGTTTGTTTTTGGTTTTTTCGAGACAGGATTTCTCTGTGGCTTTGGAGCCTGTCCTAGAACTTGCTCTATAGACCAGGCTGGTCTCGAACTCACAGAGATCTGCCTGCCTCTGCCTCCCGAGTGCTGGGATTAAAGGCATTCTCCACCACTGCCCGGCGCCAGGCAGTGTTTAAAAGAATACAGTTTCCGTGTAATTATTTCAGGTAAAGCTAGCCGTGCGGAGCTGGGCGGGAACGCAGCCCACCGCAGCTCTCTCTACAATTACCTATTATCCCATTCAATCTTCCTGTTTTTTTTTGAGATCTTTAGGCCTACATAATTTCTACCCCAACCCTATGCAAGTAACAATCAACCTCTAAATATTGTCTCTATGAGGACAAATTTTTTAATGAGATAATATTGAAAACAAAGCCAATTCCTAGAATCAAATAAAAGAAAGGAAAATAGCATAAGTCTTGCACAATACCTTCCACAGTATAAGCAAAATAATTATTGAACTCCTGGATGTTATCAGTCATTTTTTGTAGTTTTTCAAGATCTTACCTGTCATTAAGTAATTACAATGAATCAGAGTAGGTGTAATAACCATTATCAGCCAGTAGGTGTCATAGTTGCAGCCATGTGGCCGAGAGACACTAGCTGCAAGGAACAGCATGTATTGCTTACTTAAGTAATGAAAAATATGCTTTGTTTAATAAATTAAGAACAGTTACTAAGGCAGTCAAATGATTCCGAGAGTTGGGGCCCAAGATAAAGAGAAAACTCAAAGTTTTCTGTCTGTTCGAGTTGTGGACTCTGGGCACTGCAGGAATCACAGGCAGCAGTGTGTGGGTTGCAAGCCAGGGAGCACTGAGCAGCAGCTTGCTGCATCTGAGGCACAGCTAAAGCCTCAGGAGAGTCAGTGCCCAATGAGCCACGGGGCTGGTGGACCAATCCCAAAAAGTGTGGACTGGTCCCCACGTTCCGGAGCCAGATGATGACAGAAGATACGAAATAATCCCACACTAGTTCAGAATTATGTATAATAAAGGATTATTTATTTAGGGGACTTACAGATCACTGTCCTAGATCACAGTTCTCTGCACGAATGGGAAATGGGAAGAGTCTAGCAGCCAGAAGTGAGAGCAGGAAGCAAGAGAGCGAATGCAGGCTTTACAGCTACATTTATAGTATAAGAGAGCATGCCCAAGTGGGCTGGCATCTTAAAGGCTATTGGCTGAAGGAGTGGAAGGAGCTCCCACAGCATTTCCCCATCACTGTCTTGATCCCTTTGTTGGTACTATTGCTCCTCTCTCACTTTGATTGTATTCCAGGAGCTCAGTAGAGTGGTTAGTTGTGGATTTCTGCATCTGCTTTCATCTGTTTCTGGAAGAGGGTTTTTAGCTTCTCTGGGGTTGTGGACTGTAGGCTGGTTATCTTTTACTTTATGTCTGGAATCTACTTATGAATGAGTACATACTGTATTTGTCTTTCTGGGTCTGGGTTACCTCACTCAGGATGTTTTTTTTTTTTCCTATTTCTGTCCATTTGCCTGTAAATTTCAAGATGTCATTTTTTTTGTTTGTTTTTACCACTGAGTAGTACTCCATTGTGTAAATGTACCACATATTCTTCAGTTGTGGGGTGTCTAGGGTTTTTTCAGGTTCTGGCTATTACAAACAATGCTGCTATGAACACAGCCGAGCAAATGTCCTTGTGGTGTGCGTGTGCATTCTTTTGTGTACATGCCCAAGAGTGGTACTGCTGGATCTTGAGGTAGACTGATTCCTACTTTTCTGAGAAATTACCATACTGATTTCCACAGCAGATGTACAAATTTTCACTCCCACCAGCAATGGAGGAGTGTTCCCTTTACCCCACATCCTCTCCAGCATAAACTGTCATCAGTGACATCAGTGATTTCGATCTTGACCATTTTGGCAGGTGTAAGATGAAATCTCAGAGTTGCTTTGATTTGCATTTCCCTGATGACTAAGAATGTTGAGCATTTTCTCAAGTATCTTTAGGCCATTTGAGATTCTTCTGTTGAAAATTCTCTGTTTAAGTCTGCACCCTATTTTTGAATCAGATTATTTGGTAGTTTGATGTCTAGTTTCTTGAGTTCTTTGTCTATTTTGGAGACCAGCCCTCTGTCAGATGTGGAGTTAGTGAAGATCTTTTCCAATTCTGTAGGCAGCCATTTTGTCTTGTTGACCATGCCCTTTGCTTTACAGAAGGAAGCATCCCAGTTTCTTTTTTTTTAAGATTTATTTATCATGTACACAGTGTTCTGCCTGCATGTATACCTGCTTGCCAGAAGAGAGCACCAAATTTCATTACAGATGGTTGTGAACCACCATGTGGTTGCTGAGAATTGAACTCGGGACCTTTGGAATAGCAACTGACACTCTTAACCAGTGGGCCATCTCTCCAGCCCCCAGCTTCTCAGTTTCAGAAGGTCCCATTTATTAATTTTTTTTTTTTGATTTTCGATACAGGGTTTCTCTGTAGCTTTTGGTTCCTGTCCTGGAACTAGCTCTTGTAGACCAGGCTGGCCCCAAACTCACAAAGATCCGCCTGCCTCTGCTTCCCAAGTGCTGGGATAAAAGGCGTGTGCCACTACTGCCTGGCTCCATTTATTAATTATTGCTATCAGTGTCTGTGCTACTGATATTATATTTAAGAAGTGATCTCTTGTGTCAGTGTGTTCAAGTTCACTTCCCACTTTCTCTTCTATGAGGTTCAGTGTGGATGAATTTATGTTGAAGTCTTTGATCCATTTGGATTTGAGTTTTGTGCATGGCGATAGATACGGATCTATTTGCATTCTTCTACATGTTGACATCCAGTTATACCAGCACCATATGTTGAAGATGTTTTCTTTTTTCTATTTTTAGCTTCATTTTCAAAAATCAGGTGTTCATTGGTTCATGGGTTCATTGGTTCATGGGTTAATATCGGGGTTAATAATATCTTTGATTTTATTCCATTGGTCCACCTATTTTTATGCCAATACCAAGCTGTTTTCATTACTGTAGTTCTATAACAGAACTTGAAGTCAGGAATGGTGATGCCTCCAGAAGTTCCTTTATTGTACAGAATTATTTTGGCTATCCTGGGCTTTTGTTTCTCCATATGAAGTTTAGTATTGTTCTTTCGAGATCTGTGAACAATTGTGATGGAATTTTGATGATTTTGGAAAGACTGCCTTTTTTTTTTTTTTTACTATGTTAATCCTACCTATCTATGAGCACGGGAGATCTTTCCATTTTCTGATATCCTCTTCAATTTCGTATTTCAATGACTTAAAGTTCTTGTCATACAGGTCTTTCACTTGTTTGGTTAGAGTTACCCCAAGATATTTTATATTGTTTGTGGCTATTGGGAAGGGTGATGTTTCTCTGATTTCTTTCTCAGCCCACTTATCACCTATATATAGGAAGGGTACTGATTTTTTTTGAGCTAACCTTGTATCCTGAATTGGCCACAACTGTAATCAATAGTGGATACATAGCTGAGAGTATTTTCCAGGCAACATTGGGAATAAGCAAACTGCAGTCATATACTATAGAAAATGAACCTCAGATGCTGAAACAGAAACCAGAGTTTATATTATGATTCCATGGCAGAATTTATCAAGGATTGCCTTTGGAGGGAAGGAGCAGCCAGCGACTAAGTGAGCACAAGCGCCGGTGATATTCCTTTCTTGTCTGGATTGTCACTATCTCAATTTATTAAGTCAGGGTCTTTGCGCTGTTGTTTCAGTTTTTTTCTATGTAGCCCTGGCCATCCTGGGACTCGCACTGCCGACTAGGTGGCTTTGAACTCAGAGAGCACCTGCCTCTGCCCCCCAAGTGCTGGGATTGAAGACGTGTACCACGATACCCGGCTTCACTTTTGCTTCTTAAGCCCATCCAAATGCTGCCTTTTATTGGCAGGGCTCTCTGTCCCTCTTCCTCCTGCCTAGTCACACCCGACATCTATCTTTCCAAGCAGCTGGAGAGGTGTGTCTGACTTCCCTTCCTGAGAGGAGTCTTTTGGCTCACCATAATCTACCATTATGGCTACAATTCTATGTTAGGAGATCATCGCTAGGGTGTTCGCTGAAGGAGTCCTGTCCCTCCCCCAGAATGTTTGGAAACATGACCCAGTATTTATGTAACTGTTGTCTAGGACTTCTGCATCTCTCTCTCTCTCTCTCTCTCTCTCTCTCTCTCTCTCTCTCTCTCTCTCTCTCTCTCTCTCTCTGTGTGTGTGTGTGTGTATGTTTTGTTTTTTTTGACAGGGTTTCTCTGTGTAACAGTCCCAGCTGTCCTGGAACTAGCTCTTGTAGACCAGGCTGGCCTCAAACTCACTGAGATGCAGCCTCTGGAGTGCTGGGATTAAAGGCGTGTGGATGTGTGCAGGATCCCTTAGACAGTCCTGCAAATGTAGGTGTGGCCTTCTTGGAGAGCTACATTGTTTATGTAGGAGCCAGCCCTAGGACAGAGGACAGAACAGCCCGGCACTACCCGCAGGTCTCTGTGTACATCACGACAGAAAGCACAGCAAACAGCCGATGCAGTCTGATGTTCCTGCCTCAGCTTCCCAGGAACCATCTGCTTTTCACTGAATTGCGTTGTCTCCTGAGAACAATGGTTTCCCGCCTGCAGCACTCCAGTGAAAACAGGGCTGGCTGGAAATCAGCCTCATTAACTCTGGATGTGCAGGGCACAGGCTATGTCCCTCCACCAGGAGCCTGCAAGCTCAGCAGTCCGACAGAGCCAGTGGCTAAGGAGGACCACTGCCTGGAAGATGGCTGAGATTCCCTCTACCCCACAGGTTTCCTATGGAATGCTCCTGCCACACTTTCCTGAGCTCTGCCCTGAGCCTCTATCTACTGCCTATTTTGTGTGAAGGCTACAGGGTGGTAATATGTCTTTATTGCTCTGGACCTTTAAATTTTTATTTACATTTTAAAATATATGTATGTGCCCACTACATTTGTGTCTGGTGCCTGCAGAGGTCAGAACAGGGGACTAGATACCCTGAAAATGGGTATTGGGAACCAAATTTAAGCCCTCTTCAAGAGCAGCCAGTGCTCTTAACTGCTCCTCTATTTAAGGGAAAAATTTTACTTTTAATCACGCGTGTATGTATAGGTACTGAGTGTTTGTGCAGTCCCCGAAAAGGCCAGAAGAGGGCACTGGATCCCTTGGAGCTGGAGGAGTTATCAGCAGGTTGTTTAAGACTCCTGATGTGGGTGCTGGAACTGGACTGGGATCCTCCCCAAAAATGTAGATGCTCTTAACCACTGAGCCATCTCTTCAGCTCCTCCACCTTCCATTTTTGTAAAATACATTTTACGAGGATGCAGCAGAGCACGCATGTGGAGGACAGCTTGCAGGAGCTGCTTCTCTGCTGTGGGTCCTGGGGATAAACTCAAGTACATGCCACCACACCTGGCTCTATGCATTGGCGCCAGGAATCCAAACTGAGGCAGCAAGAACTTTCCTAAGTCATTTCTCCAGCTCCTGCCTTCCAACACCCGGAAACGATTCTGGGTGTGTAGATTTGTATAAGGAATATGGACCTCAGGTAAGAAAGACCTGAAGAACCAGATTTAATTAGTCTGTGGGCCCTCACTTTTCCCCCACCCACTTTAATAAGAGCTACCATGCTGACCTGAAAGGAAGGAGGTTTTATCCATCTCTGGCTTCTAATAACGCAGGAGTGCACCCTTGACCCCATCCTGGTCCTGGTTAACAGATTCCTTCAATACAGAACTGGTAAGATCTCTGCTGAGGTCACAAAACAAGAGATCATGGTAGACCAATAGTAAGGGCCAGCACGCTCAGGGAGAGCAGAGCTGGGAGAAGGGCCTGCTCCATTTTAGACTAGTTATGCAGGGCACATGCGTGAGGCCTGGGTTTTATTCCCAGCGTGAGAGGGAGGGACATGGAGGACAGAAAAGGGAAGGAACAGAAAATAGCTGTAACTGTGCAGGACTAGATAACTTTATTTTATTTTTGGTGAGAGAAGATCTCACTAAGTAGCCCTGACTGGCCTGGAACTATGTAAACTAGGCTAGTTGTGGGTATCTACCTGCCTCTGCCTCCCAAGTGCTGGGATTAAAGGCATGCGCCACCATGGTCAGCAAAAAGATATAAATGAAACTCAAAAGATACCTACAAGTGTGTCCCAGGGGCACTGGCTTGGCTGGGCCTCAGGAGAGGCTGAACAGGGCCTTAGGACTTGTCAAGGCCATCACCTCTCTGGGCTGCAGCTGTCAGTCAGTATAAGCTAGAGTGGTGAGGTCCTGAGACCCCATCTGCCCCACCCATGAAGCCAGGATCATACAGGGAAGCTCAATTCCTGATGCCTAGGATTTATTTTGGAAGGAGAGCTGTAGCACATAGGAAAATACACATGGCTTTCGGTCTACTTTTTTTTTCCTAGAGAAAATAGATTCTGTCATTGGCTTTCTCAGTACCATCTTCCTGATTCATGAGGCTCCAGGATGAATGGCCTGTCTTGAAATCCCGCTTCCAAGGCAGCAGCCTGGCCAAGGCCTCTGGGGTTGAAAGTAGGAGTCCGGGGACAGCAGTCCCTAAAGGGTAAGGGCTGCACATGAGCGACACTCACTGCAAAGCTAAGGCAAAGAACAGAGCTGGCGGGAGGTGCCTCCCCTCACCCCCAGGACATGGCTCACTGAGGCCCAAGCCTCAGACCAGGCAGTGGGTAGGGATGGCAGTGGCCCAGCCTAGAGCAGCAGCAGGACTCGGGTATGCACATGGGTATGGGGGTGGCATGCTGAAGAGGCAGCCAATCAGCAAACAGAGGGCCTTCAGCTTGCACATTTCCTCTGCCCAGCAGAATCCCCAGACTGTGGTCCCCAACCAACACTTGGCCCCTTACACCGACTCTACTTGAGGTAAGGGGCCCGGCCCAGGTTCCTTCGAATTCTTTATCCCCCTCATAGTCTGTGCAGAACATTCTTAGAGCAAAGCCCCCGCGTTCCCTGCACCCTGTCCTGGGCTGCAGAGAAGGGAGAAAAAAGAAATGCTAGCTGGGGACCTCTCCCAGCTCTGGGAATTCCTTGTACATCTCCTGGACAATCATGTGGTCCATCTGGCACTGGGGTGAGGCCTCTTCCTCAGCCAGGATGCGCCGCAGTGTAGCCTGCAGGTCTGACATCCGGTGGCGGTGTTGCAGGTAGGATGTGGAGCGAACCACAGCATGCATCAGGGACAGGTACTCCATGCGCAGCTGTGGGAAGAGCAGGTTGGCTCAGAGACCCCAGAGAAGTACTGCAATCGCTCTCAGGGAGGGACTGGCCACTTCTGCCCCATGGACACATGACTACAAACCAGCTTCACTTCTCAAATACCAGAACTGCATCTCTAGGACCCAGAATGTAGTCAACACTAAAACGGCCCTCAGAGCTGCTGAATGAGTCCAGCCACAGAGTCCCAGAATATGGCTGCCCTGGGAAGTCCTGCCAGTCCTACGGTGCTAGGTCCCCTAGATTTCATGTATGTCAGTCAGAATCCTTGGCTTCTTCCTGTCTCTTGCTCCAGAAGATCCTAACTACACCCACGACTTCAAACAGCAATTTACTCTCACACAGCTCACGCAGATCTGTTCTGTGAGCATCCAACCGCCTGCTTGTTATCTCCCGCCTCTCTCAGACAGGCAGAACTACACATCTACCACCAGCCTCCTCGACTGTCCCCAACGTGAAGGACTTCCTTCCCACGCCCTTTACTCCAGGAAAGAAACACTGCTTTGATCCAAAACAGGCCCCAATGCATGTGCCCCGACCCCCCGTATCCAATCCCACTGGTTTTCTCTGCTGTGTCGTCCTTACAGTATGCCTGCCTATTTTCTAGGGCTCTGGAACCTCAGGTGGTCTTGTGCTTTCCGACGCTCTTGTCCTCAGCTCTCAGGACCACCTGTCCTCACCAGAACAATCAGTGGAGCCCATCACTGTGTGTTCCCTGCCTCTGCTGCTCACCTCCTGCCGTGGTCCTCTCTCCATTTCGTGCTTCATTTCTCTACGCTCCCTGGAGAACTCCCTCTGGTCAGCATGGACCAGCACCCCCCACCTTTACAAGACCCTCTCTGACCCCATGTTGTTTCCTTTGAGCGCCTGCCTGCATTTGTCTGTCTCCCTGGACAGAAAATGGGTTCCCTTCATTGACTGCTTCCTTCCAAGTCCTTCCTCATTTCCACTCCCCGAGTAATTTCAAAATTTCCCAAACTTTCCATTCAGACTCGATCCTCCAGTGCACTGGCAGGGCCAGCTGGTCACACCGCTCTCCATGTGGCAAGTGCAAAGGCTACCTCTTTGTCCCACCTTCTCCCGCTCTAAACACTGGTCTGTGGATTGCTCCTGCTCGCCTGGTTTGGCTCCTGGGTTTCTCCTTAGCTGAACTTCTTGTGTCTTGCTGACTGCATCTGTCTAATTTCCTGGTAGCCACACTCTCTCGGAAGCTTTGTCACATGTCTGAACAGACAACTCCCATAGGTCTCTAGTCCCAACTCACCCACAGCCTCCCTGGTGCCCTGGCGCTTGAACATCTTGCAGGTGTCTCCTAAATATTTTATTTTTTTTCAGTTCTGGGGATTGAAGCCAGGGCCTCATGGATGCAAAGCAAGCCCTCTATCAACTGAGCTATCCCCCAGCCCTTGTCCTCAATCATAACCCATTCGAAACACAACTCGATGATTCTCTCAGAAAGTCCTTGGGCCTCCTCCACTAATCACCGGCATTCCTTACACCTAGCTGCTCAAAACTAATCCAGGAGCAAGGTCTGCTGGGTCCACGACCAACACAGCCCAACCTGACATATTTCACCACCCAAATGTCCTCTCGCCACCCACTCACGCCACAGACTTCCTGGCTTCCAATCAGCCCTCACTCAGGAAGGCAGTGAGTTACTTCCTCTTCTGAGGAGCAATCCTAAGACACAGCTGCAGCGTCAAAGGCTCTGCAAAAACCCCATTCCCTCATCTCCCCCACCCCAACTCTCCAGCGTCCTGCTCCAACTGCCACACAGTTGCCATGGAGTCTGACATACCTGTCCTGGCCTCTGGACAGCCTTCCACTGGCACTTGGCCTGGCGCTGGCAGCGGCCGTCCTGCCCCCTCATCTCCACTCAATGTCACATGCACCCCATTCTGGTTGTCATTCAGCTCCCATCCCCACTGCAGCAACCTGCAGGCACCTTGTCTCCAGGTGACAGGTCCGCAATCTGCCGCACAGTGATGTCAATAAGTGCCATCATGTCTGTGTGGTAGAAGATGGAGGCAGTGGCGGGGCTGCTGAACACGTCCTGCAGGAACTTGAGGACAGCGTGTGGTGGCTGTGGCTCGTGCTTGAAGATACGGACAGGATCATCTAGAAGGCAAAAGTTCACAGGAGTAACGGAGGCCTCACTTGGGGTCCCGGAGTCACCCTGGAGGACTAGGGAAGTCAAGGCAGGGAGGTAACGGAATCACAGGGCACTGAAGTGGTACCCATGCAGGCTTATAGGCTCTCACCCCCTCTGTTCAGAAGCAAAAGCAGCTTCTCAGAGAAGATCTTAACATTGGTGTGTTTGCTCAAGGCGGTCATGATGACATTCTGGTCAGGGGCTGAGGAAAGACATGGATGAACACAAGGTAAGAGTGCGGGTGCAGAGCCCACAGAGTCCTGTGGTCGGCCAGGGCCTCACCCCACCTGTCAGGTGCAGGTTGAGAGCCAGAAGCAGGTTCATGCAGAGGTCTGGCAGCTGCTCTGTGGTGTCCAATGGAAGGCCGTCCTCAACAATGCTTAGTAGGAACTGGGCAAAGGGCGTGCCCAGGTGTTCTGAAAAAGGAGCATAAAGAAATCTACAGGCCTAACTTTTCCTCCCCACACAATCCAGCCTCCTTGGTTTTCTGTGAGCCTTGGGAACACCCTCTTCTTATCAGGCCATAGTAGGCAGATCTCTGGGCCCTTGGGCCTTGTGTGGGTCCTACCTCTGACTTTGGTTGGTCAGCAATCTGCATGCTTACCGTAGTGTGCATAGGGCACTGCCTCTCCCATGGAGAAGACCATGGCCAGGATGAGAGCCGAGTAACAGAGCTTCTGGTGGTCTGGGGGGGGAGGGGGAAGGTGGTCAGCAAACCCCAGAGAGCTGGGCATCCCCAGCAGATGGTGGGAACACTCTCCCAGTGGCAGCGAGCAGCCCCCACCCCACCTCACCCTGTGTGTCGGTCTGCATGTCTCGTGCCAATTCCACAGGCAGCACGGAGGATACCAGTGTGGAGATGATGGCCGCATCCAGGCTGCACATGGCACCAAAGCACTTGAGGAGCAGCAGCCGCAGTGACGCTCGGTGTTCCTGGCAGAAGAAGCTGTGTGCTCAGTGCCCTGACTCCTGCCCGCATCCTTCTGTGCCCACTCCCTTGCCCCATACGTACCATTTGGTAATAGGCCACCAAGGCCAGGACAGACTCGAACTCATTCCTTTTGCACATTTTTTTGCAAACTTCGGGGTCTGCATCGGTCTGTAGGGAAGAGGAAGAGAGAGTCACCCAGTAGAAGATGAGCATGCGTGGGCAGAAGAGATCTAAGGAGTAACAAGGGATGGCACAGGGTGGAGTTGCTGGTCCTCCCATACCAGGATATGCAGCAGCTCTTCCAGATAGCAGCGGATGACATCCTCATCCTCATACAGCGCCCAGCTGCGCTGCTGGGCGTCATCCTTTCTTCGAGCCAGGTCCGCAAAGATCACCTCAAGTCTCTGCTGGTCATGGCAGACCTGTCCTGAGGGTAGGGCTGTGCTCAGGTCCTGGGGGAACAGGGCAAAGTGTAGCTGAGTAAGATTCCTGTGTATCACCAGCTCCAGGAAGCCTCCAAGGTCTATCTCTGAGCTGAGGTCCCATGAAAGTTCCCACTGGGCAGGTCAACTCCAGACTTGACCTCCTGGTACAGGATCCTGTTTAAGACACAGCCGTGGGAATCACCAACATCCTGACTCTTCCCCTAGACCTGGATGAGTAGCTCCCATGAGGCAGTAAGCATCGATTCTGTTACGCCTTGGAGGTGACTCAGAATCCTCATTCCCATTCCACACAACACCAGGCCTGCTGTATTTGACACGAGCTGCTATACCCAGCCCAGGCCTATATACCACTGGTCTACAGCCTTCTACTCACTCCAACCAAAACCAGAGGTGGAGCCTAAGGAAACACCTTTGGCCCATCCAAACCCCATCAGGTAGCCAGGACTCACTACCCCCATTCCTTCCCCTGACCATTTCCTCCCCCTCCAAGACAGGGTTTTTCTGTATAGCCCTGGCTGTCCTGTCCTGGAACTCACTTTGTAGAGCAAGCTGGTCTCGAACTCACGAGATCTGCCTGCTTCTGCCTCTTGAGTGCTGGGATTAAAGGCGTGCACCACCACACCCTGCGCCAGTGTCCTAATTGTGTCATGGGACCATAGCCATCTTGAAATGCCCACATCTCCCTCACTACCATCCAAGTTGGCACCTAGCTCCCCAAGCCCCTTTTCTCTACACATTCAAAGCGGGCAAGGTATTGCTCTCACCTATGTCCTGTGTCAGCTCTTTCCCTGTGCACCCAGATGGAGGCCCAGCAGACAGCGGTAAACCCCTCCAGGTGTGTCAGCTCTTTCCCTGCACCCAGATGGAGGCCCAGCAGATAGCGGTAAACCCCTCCAGGTGGCAGGAAGCTTCCCCTATTCCCACCTCATCCTGGTCTTATCACCTGCCTCAGGTTCACCTGCTCCCATACCTCCCGTTCCCACACTGTCTTCCAATTCCTCCTTCCTATGAGCCAAGCTCTGTCCTGCCTCTCGGTCCTTGTCCAGGCTGAGCCTCTGTCTAGAATGTTCTTCCTTCTCTTTTGTGGGTCAACTCAAATGACCCCAATACCCAGCAAAATGAAAGCCAAGAGCCAGAGCTCAGCAGATACCTGTCACGACAGCCTGAACAAATATGTGGGGCAGGAGCAGGGTGGGACTAGCAAGCTGGCTGAGGGTGGGAAGGCTCCTTGGCCACGCTGCCCACCCTCACCTTGCCCTCTACCAGCGAGAGGAGGACCTGCTCCATGACAGGTGAGCTGGCTGGTACTGTGGCCTGTATGTGACCCACCACGACACCAATGGCCACGCGACACAATTCATGGCTCAGACCAGTGTTTCTCCGCACAAGCTCCATCAGCTCCGCCCCAATGGTCCTTGGCACAGCTGCCTCAGCAGCTGGCTTCTCCTCTGTGGTCTCCAGGCTCAGGGCGTCCAGAGCTTCCAGGTCATCCGTGGCTGAGTTTGTATCAGCTGCCACCTCCTCTGCAGGGGGCTCAGGGGACGGTGCCTTGGAGGGAGAGGGCTGGGCCTGGGACACAGTGGTGTGGGCACTTCGGCGAGGTACGGGTGGAGGTGTGGGAGAGCAGCTGGGACCTAGCTCAGAGGGGCTGGAACCGGTATAGAGTGTGTCCATGGAGGTGCTGCTGACTGATGAGCCACTGGACACAGAACTACCCCCGGAGGGTACAATGGTCCGGCCACCTGTGAGAGAAAAGTAACTGCTATGCTGAGGCAACCCATTGGGGGCTAATGCTTCCCTGCCTAGAGACCCTGACCCTGGTACAGGACCCAGTTCCACTGCTAGGCCCTATCTCCTTGGCAAGCCTAGAGCCCCCAACCACCCAAACACAGGGTCTCTATATTTTCTCCACGTTCAGAACTCCCATTTATCTAACATGGGCAGAGCAACCATCCCAAGCACAGGGTACTCCCATCCCAATTATCCCAGCCCGGCCCTCTTACCGCTCCCTGAGATCACCAGGGCCTCACGATCTCGGCGCTTCACTGGTGGGGGTGGGGTGGTAGGTGTTGCTCGGCGAGGCTGTGGTGGGACCTGAGAGAATGGAAGTGGGGTCAAGGGGAAGACAGGCTGCTAGCTGCCCCTGTGACCCAAATAGACCCCTCAAGTCTCTGGAGAAAGTCTGAGTCCCATACACCTTCTTCTAGAAGATACCCTCCCTCTATACCTGGTAGAGGGCTCCATCTGTCCCAAGATGCTCAGAACTGGGCAGGCTATGCTGCCGTTCAAAGCCAGTTCGACACATGCCATTGGGCTGCCTAGATGCGGCAGAGTCCAAATGGTGGTCACTGGTGGATGAGGTCATAACGGAAGCACTGGAGGCTGAGGTACCCCTTCGCGACAATGTCTCTTTCCGGTGATGGATCAGCTTCCTGATAGAGAGACAGACATATCACGGTGGGGAGACTCCTCCCTACTCCCAAAGTCCTCATCTGGTACCTGTGGGATGCTGGGACCTCAGTACAGGTCTCCCTACTTCCATCTTTCCATTCCTTTCTGTGGTACCTCATCCTAACCTAGCTCCATAAGGGAGCCCACCCACCACCATGCTCAGGCACGGTGTTCCCGTCACCTCCCAGATACTCACTGAAGGACTCCGCGCTGCTGCAGGCTGTACTTGCCACCATCGCGCATGGCTGTGTTGTGCACAGCCTCAATGGCCCGGTCAATTGCTTGGAGGACATCTTGCTCCATGCCCTAAGGGTAGGTGGGCAGTTAGACCTGGGGCCAAGTGGGGTTGATCAGCCCAGACCCAGCCTGGGCTGGAACTAGGTGGCAGACCCACTGAATCCTAGAATTGTGGACACTATCAGACAGCCACAATGGAGTATGGGCTGAAATGCTCAAACTGTACAATTCAGAAAGCAGGGGCACAGGGTGGACTCTGCGATGGCACTTTACATCCCCGCCCCCCCCCCCCAGGATTTTATCTCATACAGGGACTCTTGGCAAAGGCATTTCTGAAAACCATAAGTCTAGAACGAAAGCATAGAAATCCTAGATTGGGACCAGGCATGTACACCTAGCCTATCCTCGGGTTGGCTCAGAGCCCAGAGCGAGATGCCAAAAGGAAGACTCCAGTGTCTAGAATCCTTAATCAGTCTCTCTGGATGCTGCTGGTCCTTCACAAAACCAAGGTCACACTCCAAAACAACCCTGTCCCCACAAAGCCCTTCCAGACAACTGGAAGGGAAGAATGTGTCAAAAGAACCTCCCGTTTCATGCTCCCAAGCTGTCCACCTCTGGGAAGCCACTCTGTGCTGTGGTAAAGATGGAACTCAAAAGACAGGCCTGGATCCTGGCCTATATTGTCATCCTCTGCAACCAGGAGTCCTTTCTACTCCACAGTCAGGCATGAGGGAGATGTGGGTTACAGCTGTGGACTGGCCAGCCTACATGGCCCACCAGGGTACACAGGAACCCCAGAGCAGAACAGAACACACTCCAGAGTGGAGTTCTGTTGTTTGTTTTGGCTGGCCGGGTGGCTGGTTTTTTGAGATGAGAATCGGTACAGCCAAAGTTGGACTGGAAGCCCAGGCTGGCCTGGAACTCCTGGTAATCCTTCCAAATGCTGAGACTGTGGGCATGAGCCATCACGCTTAGTTCCAGAGAAAGTTTAAGAAGCTCCTCTGATGGGGGTGGATCGATACAGGGGTCTGCAAAGTCCTTTATGTAGCCTAAGAGGTTCAGGGGTGGAGGGGGCAAGACGACAAGGGGTTTGGGGGAGGCAAAAACAGAGTAAAATACATGTATACACAGATAATATGACAGACGTGGAGAGAGAAGGCCCCAGAGGCAGGCTGTGAGAGACAGAGCAGGAAGACGCAGCTCCATGCCATACTGGGAAAGCTGGAGGAAGAAAGTCAAACACCAGGTAGAGTAAAAATGAGACAGGGATGCGCAGAGACCGTCCTTGCCTCCCCGAACTCCCAGCCCTACTGGCCTGGCTGCGGCAGCAGATCTACAGGCTCCGAGGAAGCGCAGGACATCCCCTGGAGGTCCCCAACAAGACCCCAGTGCTCAGAACGCTGGGCTGGGCGTGACACAAGCACCTCTAGGTGAGACTGAGGGTCTGTGAGGAAGCCCCCAGAGCCAAGGGCCCTTCCCCTTCTGTAAGACCAGACCACAGTTCCAACTTTAGCATATTATTTCTGTCCTTGACTGGACTGGACAGGATGTTTCCATAGCTAGGGTCCAGGGCAGGGCGGGAGCCTGGCACAGGCCAGGCTGCTCTGGGCCCCCCTTCTTCCTACAGATGAACCGGAGAACCGCAGGACTACTCCTGAGGAAACAGGAACTGGAGCTGCAGCCTCCACTGGAAGGAAACCAGGCCATCTTCAGAATGGGAAGCCACGGAGGAGGCTCACTTCCTCACAGTGTGGGCAGCTCCCATTCCAGAATGGAGCTCCCCAGATTTCCGAGGAAGGAAAACCCAAGAAGTCAGGGCTGGGGGTTTGGGGGAAGTGGAGGCAGTACCAGGGAGCCTTGCCAGCAGGGGCCTTGGCTCCCTCCAAAAGGGTTGGGGGAAAAGTCCTTGGACAGGTGGGTGAGTTCGGGATACAGAGATATTACGGGAATTGGGGGGTCAAATAAGGAATGGAATGCCTATGACTCTGGGGTCCAAGCGTGTGGGTAGGGTTTGGGGTTGAGAACTGGGTAAACAGGTGGTGTATCAGATGGCACCGTGTCCGTGGAGGGCACGGTGGTCTTCATGGTAAAGGTGGAGACTCCAAATGGGGCGGGGAGGGAGACAAGAGTGTGGAGTCCTAGGGACTTGGCAAAGGGGAATAATAAGGGTCTTGGGGCCTTGAGTCTCTGGGTACAGCTAAGGAATTCTATTTATATGGAGGCTCTGATTGTGGATACGGGGGTGCCTGGAGTGCCAGTCTCTGAATGAAGCTTTTTCTAGGCCTGCGATTGGATGTCAAAGGCCTAGTCTTCGGTGGGCGCTGATGGCTCCTGGGGTCTCAGTCCTTATGGCTCTTGGAACTTAAGGTCAGATTCTCAAACTCCCTGTCTGGTAGTAGTCCTGGAGAACCTGGCTGGGCTTCCTGGATCAGTTCTGCGTACTGGTGAAGGGGTTCGGGCGAGAGGCCTGGCTGGGAGGGACACACTCACCTGCAGACGATGCAGGTAGGCAGGCGGCACGTAGCCGGTCTCGCCACTGCGTGCCCGTGCAGCTAACCACCAGTGGGTGCTGCTGCGCTCCAGCACCAGGAAGGTCTCGCCCGCGGGGAACGCCATGGCGTTGGGCTCCGCCGAGCGGAACGCATACAGCGCGCGGTACATGGGGCCGGGCCGGGTAGCGCCGGGGCTGGGTACGCGACGAAGGTTGCGGTCCCGGGAAGCCAGGCCCTGAGAGCCGCGGCGCGCTGCGCTCGCCCCGCCCCGCCCCGTGACACGCCACGCGTGCGCACGCTCGATCGCCGGAGCCCGCCCCGGGAGTGAATCGGCTCCAGCATTGGAGCGCCGCGCCCCCTGGCGGCCCTGAGAGGTTCGGCGGGGCGGGGTGTTGCTACTAGGACTCCAGACGAACGGACCTCAGACTCTAGTCAGGGGGTTCCAGGTCCTATCTCCCTCTGCCTGGCTATCCCCCCCCTCAACCTCTCCCTCCCCACTCTGGTGAGAGCACTGCTTTCTTTCCCACCTCCTGAGGAAGGCGCCCAGGGCTTGCTTGCAGCCGGTGTGTCCCCCGAGACCGGGTAGTGGCACTTTGCTTTGAGGAATACTGATCAGACGCCTAGAAGTCCCTCGCGGGGAGGGGTTCTCTCAGCGTGTCTAGGCCTCACAATGCCTTAGCACCAAGTCCCTGCTCTGTCACTGAGGTGGTGGACAAGTGTGGAGGATGAGAGACAAAACCAGGTCGTACTGTCCGAAAGGCATCTTTGCTCCCCACACACGCACCCGCTTCGGCCACTGGCTGTCCCAAGTCTTTGCAGCTGTTCTCTGCTTGAGCACTCGCTTCTGGACCAAGCTCTAACTTCTTCTACCCATCATTGCTATGTTGTAACAAAGGATTCCAAGTCTATGATCTTGAGGTCATATTCATTCATCTCTCTCTGGCCCTCTCCTCTCTCTGGGTGTGCATCTCCCGGTTTTCAAGGCAGTATGTTATGTAACCTTGCTCTCCTTCCTCAAACTCACAAATGGCCCTCTCCCGAAAAAAAGGGGTGAGGGGCAGAAGGCTAACACAGTAGGGATTGAATGCATGGGGCTTGGAGAATGTGTTTTGGATTCTGAATGATAGTGTAATTCCAGCACCCAGGAGGCAGAGGCTGGAGAAAGGTAAGTTCAAGATCAGCCTGTGCTTCACAGTGAGACCTGTCTCAAAGGAAAGAAAAAGTACAAAAAAGAAAAAGCAAACTTGACCTTCAGCTTATAGTCAGCCCAGACCTCTAAATCTTTGAACCGCCTGTCATTCCTGAGTCCCAGCTGAAGACGGAATCAGGGGAGCTGGAGTGGCCTACTCTCCCCTGAAAGCCTGCATCTAGGGAGCATGGGATGCATACACCATCAGACTTCAATGTGGTTTTTTTTTTTTTTTGTTTTCATTTCTTTTTAAGGCAAGGTCTCACTATGTATTTCTAGCTATCTTGAAACTATGTAGACCAAGCTGGCCTCAAATTCACAATGATTCTCCTGCTTTTGCTTCCCAAGTATTGGGACTAAGGGTGTGTGCCTTTTTCCTTTTTTTCTTTCTTTTTTTTTTTTTTAAAGTTAGGGTCTCACTATGCAGCCCCAACTGGCCTCAAACTAACAGCAATCCCACTGCCTCTGCTCCTGAGTCCAACCCCACCTAGCCTTCATTCATCTTTGTTTGGGCATGGTAGAAGCAGGCCTAATGGGACTTGGGAGAGCTGTCGGAAGGTTCAGCTGAGACAAGAATCTGACATCAGACCTTGGCTTCTCCATACCAAGTCTGTTTCTGCCAAGTTTTGATTCCCCCTGCCCTGCTCCAGAAGCTCTGCAGGCACACGGCAGTAGTGGACCTTAGGTCTTTGCGAAGACGAGACTTGCACAATGGTAGGACTGCTGGGCAGGAGTGGTGGCAGGGGAAGCCCAGAGCACCCTGCATGCCCTCTACCTGGGCTTCCGGCTCGAGACCCCTGCATGTGGTCCAGGATATTTGAGATTACTATGTCTAGACAATGAGTTACTTGCTGCCAACACCTAGGAGAAATCAAGAACCCAAGGACTGGAAGGCCTGTTGTCCAACTTCTCCTTAAGCTGTGTAGGGCTATGAGAAAACTTATGCCAATTGTACTTCTATGTAAGGATGGTAGAGATCCAGCCAGCATGAACCACGGAGACCTGGCTAATAAGCGTAGGGGAATATCTGTTTTCGATGATTGCAAGGTGCTGAACTGGGACTCTTTGCACAAAGCCAAACCATTGTGATGGCTTCAATGCAACCTAGAGTGGGAACACGGACCGGGCGGTGACAGCACATGGAGGCTTCTACAGGGTGGGAGTCTGCACGCTTAGAAAGAATGACAGCATCACTGTATACAATAAACAAAAAGATCTGTATTAGAACATTTACACTCAGGGAAGAGAGGTATCTGCATCATCAAATGTGGAATGTGGAAGAAATAGTTAAAATAAATAAAGACTCTGAGCACGGCTGGGGCTGGCTCAGGCTGGGGTTCACAGAGGCCACTGTCTATCAGCTCCAGGCTGCAGAGGCCACCACCTGGCCATACTGGCCTCCCCGACAGCACAGCTGTAGGGGACACAGAGAGTCTCTCAGGTACTGAAATAGCCAGCAAGCTCACTCCCCACTTTCCTCACTTATCTCTGTAACAATGTCTATCAGGCTCTGGAGCCCAAAGATATAGCCAGCATCCTGGCCCTCGTGTACCACACTGTCCTCGCCGTACAGCCTGCAGGTGGTGTGTGCAAAGTCGATCATGCGCACGTCCACTGAACTGGCACCAATGGGTTTGTAGGCATAGGCACCAGCAGACTCGTCAGCCGACTCTTCAGAGAGGTCTTCCAAGTCCTCAGCATCTGAGTCCAGGGTCACTTCTGGCCACTCTTTGCCATCATAAATGACGAGTAGGGAACTTGAATAGAAGCGGTAGGATTCCTGTCGCTCCAACACAGCCTTGAGCTCGGTTAGCTTCTTGAGCACAGGGCCTAGAAGTTCCCGGCGCAGGTACCGCCCATTGTGGAAGAACTGGAAAAGTGCCTCCTTGAAACCCTGCACGGAAAGCTTCCTCCCATGGTATTTGTTCATGAACATGAGCTGCCCAGTGCCTGCCTGGTATACCTGTGGGAGAGATCAGCAAGTCGGGGTCAAAAGGCTTTTCAAGACCTCACCATTACATGAAGGAGGGTGATGGGACCTTGTGGCCTGTAGTCAAACAGGAGCGTTGTCTGATCAGTGCCCGCCCAGACTATGCCCCATGACCTAGGATCTAGTCCACGCTATTCTGCAACTACATCAACAGAGGTGGCTTAATTTTATATCCTAGTATATGGATACACAGATATGGACTCGGACAGCCAGACTAGACTCAGAGGGCTCAACGAGGTATAAACACTTTCTTTTTTAACCAGAAAGCAATAGGCTCAGGTAAGACCAAATGTGGATTTTAAAAAAAAATTATAATTTGTGTGTGTGCATGTCTGTTCTGGAGATCAAATCCAGGGCCTTGTGTATGCAAAGCAAATACTCTACCATTGAGCTATATCTTTTTTTTTTTCAAAAATTATTTATTTATTATGCATACAACACTCTGTCTGTGTGCACGTCTGCAGGCCAGAAGAGGGCACCAGACCCCATCATAGATGGCTGTGAGCCACCATGTGGTCGCCGGGAACCGAACTCAGGACCCCCGGAAGAGCAGGCAACGCTCCCAACCACCGAGCCATCTCCCCAGCCCTGAGCTATATCTTCAACTCACTCAAATCTGGTTTGTTTAGGTTTTGGTACTGGGTACTGAAGCCACAGCCTCACGTGTTAGGTGCACACTCTACCACATGAGATGCAGCCCTACCAGATCTGCTGCTGTTGTTTTAAATAAAGCACACCAGATGTATTTATTATGGGAAAGTGGGAAAAACTGACTGCGAGGAGTTTTAAATTTCCAAAGGAGAAAGACCCCAAATTTGAACTCTTTGGGGACAGCCATCGGACACCTGTAATCTTTGTTAGGAGGTGCACTCTCCTCACCTGCATGCCACACACACGCACACCGATGACTGCAGATGTGCTTTGCTGACATTTTCGAATTTGGTTGGCGGCTTTCTCCTCCGAAGCATCGTCGCCATGCTGACGTGTGCCCATCTTGAGGTCCAGGACACAAGGCACCTCATAGCGGGAAGTTAGGTTCTCCAGTAAGATAAATTCTGAGCAGTTACGGACAATACCTCAAACGGCAAGTGTTTGCACGTAATGACTACAGAAGCCTAAGTCCACAGGACACCCCATTCATTAGCTATGCTGTCTTCCACAGAGGGAGCTCAGAGCTGAGGAGAGACCTCAGAGGTCCCCTTGAATTGCCAGGGAACTAGCATAAATAACAGTAGCCAGTATCTGAACTCAACACAGGCCTAGGGCTCCCAGCCAAAAGATACACATGAAGGCATAAGTCACGAACAATGCCATACCAGTTTGGAATTATGATTAATAGGGTGGTATTTATTTAAAGAGGAAAAAACTTACAGATCACCGTCCCAGACAACAGCCCTCTGCGCAACCAGGAAGGGAGTCTAGTCGCTGGCGGAGCAGGAAGTGAAGAGAGCGAGAGGAAGAAGTAGCCGCTTTTTTAAAGGGAGAGAGAGTCTAAAACTTATGTTTTCACAAACTCAAAGAATTCTTGTGAGTTCCAGGGAGCTGAATTGAAAGACCCACTTTAAACAGGTTGGATACTGCTCTCTCAATTTCCTGGTACTAAAAAATTTTTTCTTCCTAAACTTAACTTTGTCCTCTGTTCTACCAACAACTTGCCAGTCCAAGAGACACCAGACAGTTCCACCCCACAAATCCTGGACAGGAGTAAAGCGACCAGCTACCCTAGGATGTGACCAGCACCCAGTTTTCTCAGGCCTCCAAAGAAAGACTTCGATGCCCACAAATAAGCAGGAAGCAGTCTTGAGAACCTGCCATCCCAATCCCCTTAATCTTCCATGCCTAACTTCCCGTCTTTTTATTGTAAGAGAAAGGCAGGAACGTTGTAATCTGCTGGCCTGGCCAGTCACCTGGGTACCCTGTCCCTTTAAGAGACAAGCTCTGCCTACTCCCAATCTCCCGCCCACCCTTTGGGGCAAGTAGAGCTCCTGCCTCCTGCCTCTCCACCCCCTTTCTCCCCTCTCTCCATAACCTCCATAACCCCTTACTCTTATGCCATTCCAATACCCACTAAAGAAACTCTACACAAGCTCTCTCTGCATGCCGTTATCTGTTTGTCTCCCACCAGCCAAGGGACTGTGAAGCCTCAGGTGACTTGCCACAGCCCATCATGGGACCAGCCTCAGGTCACCCATGTTATGAATGATAAGTTATTCCAAACATCTGGTAAATAAAGAAAAATGAGCATTTAATCTCTTCCCAACTGTACCTTAAGATTATTCTTTGTAAAATTCCAGTCAATGACTAACAAAATTAGGAAGCCATCTAATGAAAAAGGTGGCTCAAAACCAACGACTGAAAAATGAAGCTAAACATCATGTTTCCCAATGGACAATACCATTTTTTAAGGATTCTTGCTTGTAGCCCTAGAATTGAACCTGCATCTGATCAAGTCTTTAGATCCAGTTATCAGCCTATTGGAAAGAGAGGAGTGGGTCATATGTACAAGATACCATAGAGGTGTACTAAGTAAAATCCAGACCATGGAAAACTCCATGCCTTTCTAATATGCACATGCATGTATCAGTGCAAAAGAAATCCAGATGTCCAGTACCTTATTCTATCACTTCCCAAACCTTACATCTTGAGACAAGTTTCTTCACTGAACCTGGAGCTCACTAATTGGCTAGCCCAAATGGTGAGCAATTCCAGGGGTCTTCCTGTCTCTGCCCCACATCAATGGGGCTACAGACCTGAGCAGTCGTGCTCAGATCTTCTGTGGGTGTTGGGATTCAAACCCTGGTCTCCATGCTTGCAGACAAAGCCCTATCTCTAACCACCTGAGATGTCGCCCTATCACTGATCCTTGTTTATTCTGACAGGAAATCTCCAAGAAGAAAAAAATGGGTGTAATATATTAAGTCTCCAACACTTCAATCCAACACCACCCATAAACTTTATACAGATCTTCCCTCAAACAGACCAACAATAAAAACACGTTTACAGACACAATTTGGGAAGTAAGAACATGAAAATAGGCATTTTCTTCTTTCTTTTTTTCCTTTTTCTTTTTTTTTTCTTTTGAGACAGGTTTTCTCTGTGCAATCCTGGCTGTCCTGGAACTCTCTCTGTAAACTAAGCTGGCCTTGAACTCAGAGATCCACTTGCCTCTGCCCTCCCCCCTCACCTCAAATGATGGATTAAAGATGTGCTGACCAGCATGTGCAGCAAAAGTTATTTTATATAAAAGAATTACTATTTTTGAGAAGTAAAATAGTATTGTTAAAATATCCTTTTCTTTTTTTAATATTTATTTATTCATTTATTCATTTATTATGTATACAATATTCTGTCAGCGTGTATTCTTGCAGACTAGAAGAGGGCACCAGATCTCATTACAGATGGTTGTGAGCCACCATGTGGTTGCTGGGAATTGAACTCAGAACCTTTGGAAGAGCAGGCAATACTCTTAACCACTGAGCCATCTCTCCAGCCCCAAAATATCCTTTTCTTAAAAAATATCTTTGTGGCTGTGTTTGTACATGCACATGCATGTAGGTGCACGTGCGAAGAGCAGAAGTTACTGACACGCTTGTCTTCCTCAATCACTCTGCACATTTCTTTTTTGAGACGGGTACTTAATGATTCAGCTAGTGTGGCTGGCTAATGAGCTCCAGGGATCTTCCTGTCTCCCTCCCACTACTGGGATTACAGTCCAGCTGTTGTTATATGGATGCCGGGACTCAAACTGGTCCTCATATCTTTACCTTTTATGGATATATAATCGGGTAAAAACAGATAAAATCACGTATATCAGACTTGCTTCAGAATCAAATTCAGGGGACAGAAAGACCATACGAGTCAGAAGATTAGGGAATTTGATGTGAGACTGTCTCCCAGCAATGTCCAAAGTCACACCTATCAAGTTTCACCAACATGACTGCCAAACATGAGCAGAACAAGGACAGCAACAGTAGACACGGGAAAGAGAACACGGTTGGCAAAGCCCACAAGGTCTCAGTGCTACACAAAGACGCACAGGTGAGTGAGGCATGCTGAGAGTGAAACAGTCTTCTCCAGGAAAGCGCACACCAACTGTTGTCCAATACCAAATGGCCAGCCCTGAAACTATACATACAAGTAAAATTCTACAGACCGAGCAGGTTATATTTAGGAATATGCGTATATACATACATGTTTGTAACAAAACAATTAAGAAAAACACAGGTCAATAATCGGAAAGATAGCAAAGAGGAGGATATGGGAGGGTTTGGAGGGAAGAAGGGGAAGGGGGAGACGATGTAATTATAATCTCAAAAATAAAAGAACTTTAAAAATGTCAGTTGTGGGGCACTGGGTATATGCAGGAGGTTAATGATTCAAGTAGGTAAATGTCTAATTCTGAGTGATAAGCACTTACTCATCAAGGAAGCTTTTCTTTGAAGGCTACAACAGTCAAAATGCAGAGTTGTGGCGCCCAGTCCCAATGGATACAACTACAAAACAACTCTGGCCCCTAAGTCTCAGGGAACATTGCAGAACAGCACTTAGGAACTCAATTTTAACATTTCTTTCCTAGTAAAGGTTAAGAAAATTCTCAGGAATTTCAATTCATAAAATTAAAAAAAAAAAAACAAAAACAAAGAGACCCTGGGCGTGGGCAGCGAGGTTGTTTAGTGGGTCACATGAGGGAGAGAACAGACTGGTGCAAACTGTTCCCAGATCTCTATACACATTGTGTCCCCAATCCTTGCCAAATCCAACCCTGGATTAGACTCCCAGAACTGCACAAAACAAAGAAAATCTGAGGCCAGGGAATGAGAGTTTAGTGGTTTGTACGGCAGACTGGTGAACGGGGACTGAAATACCTAGGCAAAGGTTCTCAGAGGTCTGTTAGGCTCCTTTACTTAGACTCTGAGACAGGTTCTATTTGCAAGGGAGATGGCAGAACCCATCGACCTAGGGTTATCCTGGGCACAACTCTAATGTGGAAATTAATCAGAGCTAACATGAAACCAAACCAGGCCCATTAGATGGCTCAGTGAGTTCAATCTTTGGAACCTCTTGGTGGAAGGAGAGAACGGACTCCTGAAAGTTGTCATCTGATCTTACATATGATGCTGTGGTGTGTGCGGAAGCATACACAGCCTCATCCCAAAATAGAACACATCAGGCAGGGGTAGTGGCAGACACCTGTAATCCCAGCAACGAGAAAAGAGTGCTCTAGTCCAGTGGGGCTATACAGAGACCTGCTATTGTACAACAACCAAGTCCCCAAGTTCTCTCTTGGAACCCTCGTTGCTGCTTCTCTTCGTTTCCCCGAGTAGGAATGCCTTACGACAAAGGATACTGTACTGGTTCCGATGCTTCGCGTTCTCCTTCATCCTCTGTAACTGTTGTTGATGACATTTCATGCTCCAAGGGTTATAGTGTTTAAGCTGGGAACTTATATTTCCTTTTTTTTCTACACTGTAGTATAAGACTTCAGATTTCTTTAGCAACTCAAATTCTTCTTCTAACTTATGACTATAAAGAAATTCAATAAATCATAATGTATTATCAAAATTAAATATGAAAGAATATTGAAGCTTTCTAGAGTGATGGATATTTATTTGCTATGGTTAAAATATACAGTCTACCCAAACTCATCAGATATTTAAATAGGTGCATTTTATCATGTATCTGCTTGTAGAAAGTTGATTAAAAATTTAAAGTTTTTAATTTGCTATTCTATAGCAAGAGGTAACAATGGTCTTCCCCCCCAGCTTATGGGCAGACAGTCTTTATTCCCCCTTTCCAGGCAATAGACCCCTGGCCTCTGGTACATGCAGTCTCCTGATTCCAAGACCAGGGAGACGCGAAGTGAAACTGCACTGGGATCAGTTCATCTACCTGACCACATCACACACACTTTACATTTTTATAAGTTCTGCCAACCTGTCCTGCCCACACGGGTCCTCATGTTAGCAGAGGCTAACTGATGCCTTTGTCCCCACCATCAGCAAGCAGCCTGAGGTAAAGCAATGGCTCAGTCTGCCTGTGGCCACGCACAAAGCAGCTGTGGAAGGAATGAGTCAATCCTTTATAGTTGCCACTCAGCTGTTTATGCAAAATGGCATGACCTAACCCAGAGCCAATCAGAGACAGCAGGCATGTGGGACCAGCAGTGAACTTCCTACACACAGGTCCAGCAGGAGCTCCTAGCTGCATGGAACCAGACTCTAACCAAGGCCCCAACACATCCTCTCAGCTTTACCCACCTCTTCATCTTCTCCTCTTTCCGGTGCTGGCGCACCCATTCCTTGGGACTCTTTTCTGTTTCTAGGACATGATGCTTTTTGTTTGTCCATCTTAGCAGCTTACTTTTTGGTTCACAGTCTGAATTGTCTACAATGTCCACAGCTCCATGGTCCCCCTTTAGTGGATATGCTATTAAACACAAGTTTCTGTCTTCATCTTCTTCAAAGCGCACTGACACCACACCTGAAAGGGGTGAGGAGCAGAAGGGACTTTTATTTCCACAGAAAAAAGCATTCTAGATAACATGATTGTAACATTTGTTTTGTTTCTTACCCTGTTCCTTAGTCTCTATGTTGCCAGAGGCCCCAAACTCATCTGCAAACCTAACAAATATCAAAACAGCTAGAAAAAAGTGACACCACACAGACAAGCAATTAGGGAGCAAACATGGCCGAGAGACTTCCTCTCTAGTGCACTCAACAAGGGAAGGCAAGGGCCAAAGAATTACAAGACACATTTTCCATCATTAAAAATGTTTATTATTTTTTATGTAACTCTTCTAATCCTGAGAGAGACACGAAAACATCACTCTATGTATCTCATAAGAAATGTATGTCCTCCACAGAAACTCCGACGGCCTGGAGGCTTGCTTTAAAGCAGAGCCCGAGTGCAGGGGAATGCGCTGAAGGGGAGGGACGACTGGGTGAGCAAAGCAAAGGAGAGCAGCAAACAAACCACACAACACAGACACCCTGGCCAAGGCTTCTCTAGCACCCTGCAAGGGTGGCGAGCCAAGCCTTCTGTCCTCAGTTATGCTTTTATTGGTTTTTGTCATTTGTGTCACAAAAGAACAAAATGAACACCAGCAGATGAGGGGGCAGGAACACAGACACATGGTAGCCTTGAAAGCAGCTCTCCCTTCCGAGTCTCTAGGACCTGCCATGTGTAATTAGACAGTCTCTGAGGAAGGGGCTGCCAGGTGGGAGCATTTCAGCGGTGCCGACGAGCGCCTTACAGCCGACTGGCTGAACACCTTTCCTCTAGGCCTCTCTGCCCCACGATCACTCAATCTGCTCAGTCCTTGCTGCCCGCCCGCTTGCTTGCTGCAGGGAAAATGCATGCTCAGAGAGAGACGACACTTCTGAGGTGGCCCCCAGCTCTGGGCGCAGAGGAGCCGAGGGGGGTATCAGGGGACCACACTTCCCTGTGGGCATAAGGAAGGACCAAGGGGATAAAAACGGGGCAGGGGTGGCCAGCTAACAAGGGAACTTTGGCTTTGTCCTGAAAAAAATAACAGAAAAGGACCAAGTGAGGGTCCCCAACACCCCCAGTCCCGCCACATGCATTTCCAAGTAGAAAGGAAACCCAGTCCATCCTGTCTTTAAAGAACAGGAGAATCTAAATTGTTCTAGCCTTTTTTATATCTGGTAATACATATTTAAAATTATTTCTTAATAAGTTCTCTTCTGATTTATAAAAGGCTCCCCCTCCTCCCCAGGAAAGAACAAACCATGACTGGTGACTGACGTTCCCTTGAAGTACATCATTATAAAAAGAGAAGAAAAAGTCACTACATGTGAATCAAAGGGTTGCCTTCATACAGCAATTCTGGGGACATTCCGTAATAGCAAAGGACTCGAGCTAATCAGCACAATCCTCCCACTCCTGCATTCCATCTGACTCAACCCTGCTCCCAGCCTACCTAATCACCAGGGCTTCTGGTTTCCTGGAGGACAAAAAGCAGGCAGCAAGAATTCTGGGTAAAATCCTCCTAAAGTCTTCCAGAATTGTCCTCACATGGGGACTATGGGTTACCTTGAGCAGGAGATACCTGAACATGAAAAATAACTATACTTCCACCAAAAATAATCTCAAAGCAAATCCAGAAAACAGAACAATTGAGCAATCTTCCCAGGGCTTGAAAACTGAGGGTGTGAGGTGCTGGGCTGAGAGCCAAGAAGAGAAGGAGAAGGGAAAACAAAAGGGTAAACGGAAGGGAGTGAGGGCTCCCAGGACTGCTGCCAGGGCCTTCACTGCCCAAGCGCCTTACATCTTAGCAGCCTGGAGACCCCGCTAGCAGCTGGGGGCTCACCTTTGTACTGAGGAGTGAATTTGCGCATCTCAGCTGGGAGGGTCTCGTAGAACTGATGCTCCCTAGGAACCAGGGGCTTGCACAGGGTTGTCTCGTTGAATCGGAGAACACACGAGTGCCCCCCAACCTGGTGGACAAAGGGCTCCAGCAGGACGCCCTTGGTTCGGGGCTCCACGTCCATGGTCCTGAAGGCTGGGCTCATCCTCCGGACACAGGCAGCGGGAAGGAAGGGGAGGCAGCGGGGTCCAGCGGCCAGCGCGTCCTCCGTCTACTGTCTGTCCTTGGTACGTCTGTCTGTTTGTTCTCTGCTCCTAGGTTTGTACAGGCCAGGACACTCTGGCGGAAGCAAACACAATGATGACATGAGGTTTGGAAGTAGCCTGAGAACAGCCTTTCAGTCAGTCCTGGGCCTTCTCAGCAGGAAGACAAACAGCCTGAGCTCACACAGGGCTCCGCCCACACTGCCTACCCCGGCCCGCCTCCTTCCAGAAGAGACAAACATTGGAAGAGGGAGGGAGAGTAGGGGCGGGGCAGATACTGGCAGGCAAAGAATGAGCTCCAGGGGCCCCTAAACCACCAAAGCATTAGAAAGCCAGGACAACAAGCAAAACACAAAGCCACGATGGCGTAAGAGCACAATTTCCAACACAGTATTCAGATAAAACCTTACCATTTTCTAATTAAGGTTGTCACACTTAAAGGTAAAATGGTGCCTTAGATACTTTGCTAATTATATTTTTATAAAATAGATTTCAATACAGGGAAAACCAATTTACGCATTGTTTAATAAGAACTACTCCTTCAGGGTGTCCACAAATACTACCCCTTGCCAAAAGCCAAGCCCCATTAACCTTATTAGCAATGGAGCTCTGAACCCGCTTTAATGATTAACGTCTGTATCTAAAAACAACTGATTGAAGCTGGCTAACTCCATTTAAAAAGACACAGAGTGTTCTAGGTCACCAACTATTTTTATCAGTTCCATCCTGATCACCAAAAGCTGAGGCACACCTTTAAACCAAACTTGTGCTCCTGGGGCTGTCCGGTCTCTCTCTCATCCTGGTCCACACAGCCTGGTCCTTAGATCTGATTGGACTCACACTGTGTGTACTCAGGTCAAGCTGGTTGGGTTTCCCAGCTGTGGCTTCAGATGCAGGCATCCTCACTGGGCTCTACTGCACCACCTTTCAGTGACTGCTGGGGATCTTACTGGTGAGAACTACCTCCGTTTCAGGATTTTCCCTGTAAAGAGGAGTAAGGAGGAAGAGCCTGCTGCCAATGTGCCGGCTGCTCTTCACCATGGGTAAAGCACCCACTATGATGCAGGCTTGCTAATGGACTTCTTACTTGGCCCTCATGATACTATGTATGAGACAGACTCTTATAAATCAATAATGGGAGGTTAGGAAACACCCGAAGCTAGTGTCCATTCAGAGCTAAAGCTCCCAAGTGAACCCCAGACTGCTGGATGTCCCAATACAACCGCCTCTAGGACCAAAATCTCAGGTCCTCCCTCTTGCTCAAGTCTAGCATTTCTATGGTTCCAATAGAAAAAGCCATGTCTGCTATGCCTCAGCACCCAAGTTCTTTCTCTGTTTTTTGGTGGTTTTTCTTTTTTTTTGTTTTTGTCTTTCGAGACAGGATTTCTCTGTGTCTCTGGCTATCCTGGAACTAGCTCTGTAGACCAGGTTGGCCTCCTGAATGTGGGGATTAAAGGCATGTGCAGCTCCGCCCGGCTCTCAAAGACTTCCTGAGAAAGCAATACCAAGGGAAGGCTAATGACTCACCGTTGGCCTGCCAGTACCACATGGGTCAGGCACCACACTTACTAAACAAAGTACAACATGCTCCCCAATGCCCAGGCCTTGGAAACAAAATCCAAAGTCTTTGTCAAGATATAAGACTACCTTTGCTCTAAGAGCAATACAAGGCAGCAAGCAGGCCCCACAAGTCGGGAGGCTGGGGTAGAAAGACTGCCACAAGTTCAAGGCCAGTCTAAACTGAACAGTTTCAATTCCCTTGAAACCATTTTTTTTTTTTCTAAAAAGAGATGGCTCAACACTGGCGGCAGAAGCCCAACACATAAGCCTAAGACCTGAGTTTGTCCCAAGGAGTCATATAACAGAAGAAGGAGAGAACATACTCCACAGAATTATTCTCTGAACCTCACATCTCTGATCATACAAATATACATCACACACTAGAATAATAGTTTTTAAAGCCCACAGAAAGGACTTGAGTAGTAACCAAGTCAAGCTGAGCACTTGAGTACAACCCCCGGAATCCACAACTGACCAAAACAACGAACGTGGTGAATCATGCTTGTAATCCCAGTGCTGGGGAAACTCAGACAGGAAGATTCTTGGGGCTCATTGGTCAGACAGCCTGGCCTTGGCAGAGCGCTCCAGGACCAGAAGCCCTGCCTTGAAAAACCAAGGTGGACAATTCTTGAGGAGTAAGACTGACCTGCACCTGGACACACATATGTATCCATACAAACACATGCATACACGTGTGGCATGAGTGTACACACACACACACACACACACACACACACACACACTGCATACTACTTCTTAAATGCATTCAACTAAGAAGAGTATCTTCCCAGGTATCTCGCTCATCTACCCTCTAATGAAAAATTTCCAGTGGTTCCAGACCATCTCTGTACAGTGTGGTCCATGATGTGGACAGAGGCTGGCAGGCCAAACAAGACTCTACTTCCTCCTAGGTCTAAGTGTGCAGTAGCTGTTAGCCATAACACGGCAACTTTGTCACTCCCCCCCCCCCCAGAGTCTCACTGTAGCTTTGACTGTCCGGAAGCTCACTCCACCACAGAGATTCTCCTGCCTCTGCTTCCCAAGTGCTGGGATTAAAGGCGTGCGCCACAATGGTTAAATTCTCCTTGAAGTTCATACACAGCGATGCTCCCAGGAAAGCATAGGGAAAATAAGGCTCATTCTTGCCTGAGCCAAGTCTGAGGACAGAAAACTCCCACTGTGAGGTAGAAAACTGGTGAGACAGTGGTGGAGTGGAGCCAGCCTCTGTGCCGCTCCCCTGCATGGGGAGACTCTAACCCTCGGTTCCCTTCCTTCTTTGGGGATCATTTTCTGATCTGTAAAATGAGATTTTGAGTAGGACCTCTGTTTTCCCAGGTGTAGTCAAACAAGTGAGTAGTAACCAGTAGCTTTTTTGTTTTTGTTTTTTTGCTTTTTTTTATATAAAAACTAAGGTAAGTTTTGTTCTGTAATTCTTTTGCTTCGATTATGTTTAACTTTGCAACATAAATTTAAGAATGATGTCACTGTGCAACAGGTCTCACTTTTAGAAGGTAAGAGAAAGGTGCATCTATCCTAAGTACCCTTGTACTTCTGCAAGCATCAACTTTCTCCCTGGACACCTCAGAAGAAAGAAAAGCCCCCAAACACCTGCTCTCAGCTCCACATGCAGTTTGAATAGGATGTTACTAATTTTTTCCTCGAATAAAGCAGAGTCTTGCTTTATAACCTGAAACTTTCAGCAATCTGCCTCTGAAATGTGATTACAGCCATGTGTCACTGTGGCTAGCCTGTCAGTAATTTATAAACATTCAAAGACTAAGGTTCATTTTTTTCAGGCGCCCTGGATTAGCAATGGTTGCTGTGAAGCTTCTGCAATCTGGAGACAACAACAACCTACAGCACCCTAGATTCAGACTTAGCAGCTGGCTACCAGTTGTTCATGAAACTACAAGTAAAAGTAGAATATGACCCATCCTAGAGCAGGTAGACAATGCTCTGCACAGCCACCCTGAGATCAACTAGCTGTCAGTTTAAGGATCTGCGGAACCAGTGCTTTTGTTTGTTGTTTTCCCCAGGGCTGTAAGCTAAACACCTGTGACTAAAGCCCCTGGGCTCTTAGCTCACTAGTCCAGAATTTACTTAATGAGACAACAAATGGGACCCACAGGCGCCACTTACTCTGCCTCAAGAAAAGCCCCAGGGTCAGGGAGTCACCAGGGATTGTGTGAGGAACCACAGCCAAAAGGTACAAAACAACCCTTTCCACTCAAATCTCCACAGCAGGCCTGAGGGCACCACTTACATCTGCTTAGCTACACAGCGGGCCAGCCAGTGGCTCTCCTACACAGGAGTACAAAGCTACACAAACCACAGAGACAGGCTGAAGCAGAGGCCAGGCTTGACTGAGGCCCCAAAAACTTCACGGTTGATAATGTTTTACATTGTGGCTTCAAGGCTATGGGACTGGGATAAATATGCCAAGAACTCATCAAATCATAGCCTTAAAATCGCCTTACTGGGGCTGGAGAGATGGCTCCATGGCTCACAATGACATACAGTGGAATCTGATGCCCTCTTCCCACATAAAGCTGTGCATGCAGAGCAGGGCGGTGTGGTACACACCTTTAATTCCAACATTCGGGAGGCAGAGGCAGGTGGATCTCTGTGAGTTCGAGGCCAGCCTGATCTACAAGAGCTAGTTCCAGGGCAGGCTCCAAAGCTACAGAGAAACCCTGTCTCAAAATGCTCCCCCCCCACACACACACCAAAGCTGTACATGCAGATAGAGCACTCAGGTACATTAGATAAATCTGTAAAAACTCGCCTCACTTTGAGCATCTCCATCACGTGCCAAGGTCAGCCTAGTTACTATCTTGGTCAAAATTAAGTCATCTTCCTAGCTTTACTACTTATGTTTTTGTTTGAGACACCCTAACTACATAACCCAGCCTAACTCATAACCCTAGACTCCCAAGTACTAGGATTATGGTCATGTGGGTAATGTCTGGTTCAATCTTTTCCTCTCTTCTTTTTCAGATAAGAGTTTGCCTGGAAGTCCAGGATGGACCTATTTCTGAGCCTCAGCCTTTTTCCTTTTTTGGGGGGGTGGGGAGTGTCTCAAGACAAAAAGCTATATAATCTCTATTGTTTAAACTATAAGGACTTACAGAGAGTACTAGATGCAAGGGTATAGTGGCACACATCTCTCTAATCCTGACTCTCAGAAAGTGAAGGCAGGAAGATCTAGAGTCAGGGTTCAGCCGGAGAGTGAGTGGGCCAGCCTGAGCTACCATGGCAAAACTCTACCTCAGGAAAAAATATAAAAGAAGCCGGGCGGCGGTGGCGCGCGCCTTTAATCCCAGCACTCGGGAGACAGAGACAGGCGGATCTCTGTGAGTTCGAGGCCTACTACAAGAGCTAGTTCCAGAACAGGAACCAAAAGCTACAGAGAAACCCTGTCTCGAAAAATCCAAAAAAAAAAAAAAAAAAAAAAAGTTTGGGGCTGGAGAGATGGCTCAGTGGTTAAGAGCACCGGCTGCTCTTCCAGAGGTTCTGAGTTCAATTCCCAGCAACCACATGGTGGCTCACAACCATCTGTAATGAGATCTGGCACCCTCTGGCGTGTGGACATACATGGAGGTAGAATATTGTATACATAACAAATAAATAAATCTTTTAAAAAAAAAGAAAAAATATAAAAGAGAGAGAAATAGAAGGAAGGAGGAGGGGGTGAAGAGAGGAGCAGGAAAGGATGGAGAGAGAGGAAGGCAGAACAGGTAGGTATCAGCTTACGTCACAATCAACTGTCCATTTAAAATTTTGAAATTTAGCTGGTAAGATGGTTAAGTGTGGGGCTGGAAAGGTGGTTCCGCAGTTAAGAGCAGTGGCTACTCTTCTAGAGAACCCGGGTTTGATCCCCAGCACCCACGTCAGCCACAACTGTTTGTAACGCCAGTCTCAAGGGACTGACACACTCTTCTGGCTTCCTCATGCATCATATATGCATGTGGGGCACAGATAAACATGCAGGCAGAACACCCATACACATAAAAAATTCTTAAAAAAAAAAAAAAAAAAAAAGACGGGCCAGGGGTAAAGGTGCTCGCAGCTGAGTGTGACCACCTAGGAGAGAACTGACCCCCATAAGTTGTCTTCTGACCTCCTTGAAACATCCCCCAATTCTGAGCACGTTACTTTTAGCACCTAGAGAGAAGCCGTGATGGCGTATTTCCAAAACTGACACATAACCAAAGACGGCTGCGCAGCAGCGCCTGAAGGTTTTTAACCCACCCACAACCAACACTGGCATGGCACATACTCTGGGCCTAAGAACTTCACTCCATATGGGAGACCTGGAGAAATGACCCACACATTCACAGGTGAAGATTATGGCCCAACACAGCCCCTAAAGTGTATTAAGGCAAGAATGGTCAGAGGAGAAAAACAAAAACAACTTTTCAACTTCTAATAATAACGGAATATAAATGACTTTAACAGAAATGAGAGGTACTGGGGGTTCTTTCTTTGAAACAGAATCTCGTATAGCCCAGACTGGCCTTGAACTTGCTAAGTAGTTGAGGATGACTCCGACCATCTAAGCCTCCTAAGTCTACCTCCTAAGTGCTGTGATTGTAGGTGAGCACTACCACACTCAGATTAGGTGAAGCCGGGGACTGAATTCAGGGGTTAGCACACTTCTAGTAGAGCTACACTCCCAGCCATTTTTTTTTTCCCGAAACAAGAGTCTCCCTCCATCACCCAGGCTGGCCTTCAAATCATCATTCTCTTGCTGAGCAGTGGTGAGTCTTTAGTCCTAGTGCTCGGGAGTTCAAGGCCAGACTGGGCTACAGAGTAAGTTCTGGGACAGCCAGGGTGTTACACAGAGAAACCCTGTCTAGAACCACCCCTTACCCCACCCCACCCATGGAAAAAAGAACCACCAGCCTCCTGCTTTGACCTCCTGAGGGCTGAGATTACAGGCCTGACCAACCGCTAACGCCTGTTTATCAAGCACTTAATGTTTACATGGCTCCTCCATTCTTACAACCCTCTCAGACAGGTACTGATTATTGTCCTCACAGGTGTGGACAAGAGGCACTTATCATCCAGGCCTCATTACAGAAAAACAACAGGTACCTGGATCTCTAAGAGCAGTAGAAGGAGCCTACCCTGAGCAGAGTCACAGCTTCCTGGCTGGCTCTTAGGTCTCCCTTACTGCTACTACAGCAGGTACTGCACCGCCCAGAGCAGCGGGCACAGAGACCAGGCACAAGAGCCCTGTACAGACTTCACCTCTGGACTCCAGCAGCAGACATTCATTTTTAGCATAAAAAACATTTTATACAAGTTTATTTCTTTGTTTAAAAAAAGTGTACATATGCACACCCAAGTGTCTGTGCCTACGCATGGAAGCTAGAGGGTGGCCGTGCAAACCTCCTCACAAAAAAGACGCTCTGGTGTAGTACAGGACATTCTTCCCCTGCCCCTTCCCTCACTGGACACGTGGACAAGTTCAAGAGTTGGTGGCACTGTTCTGCATTAGAATAGAACAGAGGCAGAGCCTGCAAATCCCCAGTGTATCCCATAAGATAAAACTGTGAGCTCTCGCTGGGCGGTGGTGGCGCAAGCCTTTAAGCCCAGTACTCGGGAGGCAGAAGCAGGCAGATCTTTGTGAGTTTGATGAGGCCAGCCTGGTCTACAGAGCGAGTTCCAGGACAGGCTCCAAAACTACACCAAGAAACCCTGTCTCAAAGAAACAAAACAACAACAAAAACCAAAACCTGAGAGCTCTGACAGCTCTCTACTCGCGTGAGGCTCGGGGTAAGTCCCTACTTAGGAAACTGCAAGAAGGGACCACAGCACAGCACAGGGGCACTAAACAAATGGACAGCAGAACGGAGACTGGCAAGCTTAGAATTAGATTAATTTAAGGTAAACATCGCTGCAGTCTTAGCTCTAACATCTGTGTAAAGACGATCCAAGACTGGGGCAGAGAAGAACTTAGCGGTAGCCAGTGCAGTGGCACACGGCTGTAGTTCCAGCACCAAAAGGCTGCAGATCTATTGCATGAGACTCCATCTCAGAAACTAAAGTGTTGGGTGTGGTGGCGCATGGCAGGCAGATCTAAGTTCACCCTGCCTGGCCTCGAGTTCCAGGCCAGCCATGGTGGCACAGTAAGATCCTGTTTCAAAAAAAAACAAAAGTTCTTTGTTCAGCTATGTTAGAAAACTATTGTCTTGAGCAAACTACTTCGAAAAATAAAATAAATTAAAACTTAAAATGTGAGTAGGGAGGACAGTTAGAGAAAACATTGCTATCTAATGTTCACTTTATACTTGGAAAACAACAGTCTATTACTATTATAAAAGAAGCAGGAAAGGGTGATGTAATATTTTTGCATTTCCCAAGGGAGCTGCACTTTTTTGTGTGTGCAGCTGTAGATTGGAAAGGCTGTTGGCCCCAAAGCAGCCCCAGCTAGAAGAGAAATGCAAAGCTCAAGACAAGGCCTGGTACTGTGAGCTAGTATGAATGGAGGGGTTTAAGATAGAATGAAATGGCCCAGAGAGCTGGAGCTGTATCATAGGGTCAGCAGTGGGAAGGGAAAGTCTGCTCGCTCATAACCCCTGCCTTGTATGATCTAGCCCAGACTAACGCCATACGTTTCTGCCCACAAAATGAAGATGCAATTTTGCTTTCTGGTCTATAACACGTTTTATTCCATCAACACAAGCTTTAGTCAACAATTTCCTTTTCTTCCTTTTCTTGTCCCTTTATATCTGATACAGAGTCTTGTTATATAACACAGGTTGGCCTTCAACTCAAGGCAATCCTCCTGTCTCAGCCCCCCAAGTGTTGAGATTATAGGGGTGTTATATCTGGCTTTAGACCATTTTTAAATGAGCGGTAAGATTAATGGATACATAAACACTAAATATTTTCTCATTTGCTCAACTGTGAATTTCTATGTATTAAAAAAAAAAGTGAGTGAAAAATTTTGTAAACCTTCCATGACAGACAGCAGACAGAAAAAGATGGCCCTGATGGCACATCCACGTAATCCCAGCTCCTTGGGAGGCTGAGGCAAGAGGAAGGCAAACTCAAGGAATGTCAGGATACAGGGCAAGTTCAAGACCAGTTAGCGTAACTTGCAGTGTCTTTACTCAAGGGGAGGAGGGTAGCTCAGGGTCAGCATACTTGTTGAGCATGCACCAGGCCCTGGAGCCACCCCTAAAAAGGAAAGAAGAAAACAGGAGGAAGAAACCTTGGCTGATTTCAACTACCCACTGGAGCTCTGACAGCAGACAGTGGAGCGCAATCGCCAGACACAGAGATTCAAGAAACCTGAAGCCTGGCATTCACCAGCCCAGAGTAAGATGATTAGGAGACACTTGACAGGAACAAAATGGAAAACAGGGCTGAAGCGTGTACCATGGAGAGCCCAGCACAGTGACGCTGACAGCAGCTGGAGCTGTTGGCATTTTTGCCTTTGTGAAAAAGTTTCTGAGGTGTTCATCACTTTGGCAGTAGTTCTTTTTGGCGAGCATTTAATAACACAGCAGGGCTTTCCCTATTGTAATTCACATTTTTGATGGAGGAAGGTCATTGGCTAATAAAGAAACTGGCTTGGCCCATTTTATTGGTTAGAACATAGGTGGGTGGAGTAAACAGAAGAGAATGCTGGGAAGAGGAAGTGAGGTCAGAAGTAATGCAGCTCCTCTCAGAGCCAGACGCCTCAGACAGAGAGGCATGCTCCGCTCTCCTGGGCAGATGCACGCAATGAAGCTCCTCCGAGTTGTAGGCTAGAATCTTCCCGGTAAGCACACCTTGGGGTGCTTACACAGATGATTAGAAATGGGCTAAATTAATATGTGAGAATTAGCCTAGAAGAGGCTAGATAGAAATGGGTCAAGCAGTGTTTAAATGAATACAGTTTGTGTGTTGTTATTTCGGGCATAAGCTAGCCAGGCGGCCGGGGTGCTGGGGACGCAGCCCCGCCGCTCCTTATTACAACACATTTTACTACCTGTTCTGACCTAGAAACTGGATTTCGGATATATAATCATCCCTACCATTTCAGCCTGAACTAAGTTTCATATTCGTGGCAAAAGAACAAAACTCAGGCATCCATGAGATGGCTCAGGGGGTAAAGGTGCTTGCTGCACAAGCCTGGCAACTGGAAGCCGATCCTCAAAACCCATGTACACAAAGAGAAAGAGAACCAATTCCAGAGTTGTTCTCTAGCCTCCATAAGTACTCCCTCCCTCCCTTCCCCCCATACACGTACAATAATAATAGATTTTTAATGGTTTTAAAGATGGAGATCTCTCTATACTACCGAGGCTGTGCTTGAACTTTCATTCCTTTTTGGAATTACAAGTCTGTGCACTGCTAGGCACAGAACTCATTTCTCAATGCACCTTGGTGGTTCTTTCCAGCTTCTTCACAGGGAGGATTAATAAGAGTGACTTCAAATCCAGCTACTTAACCACAGCCTAAGGTCTCAAACATGAGGAATGATCAATAAAAACCAGAAACTCTATGACACAGGTGCTTCATAAACAAATCCATAGAAAAATGGAACAAGCACATATAAACGAAGAAACTAAAGCGTTGCTGGGCGGTGGGGGTGCACGCCTTTAATCCCAGCACTCGGGAGGCAGAGGCAGGCGGACCTCTGTGAGTTTAGGGCTTCTTCTATTGTAACTCACGTTTTACTACCTGTTAGTATGGTACTGTAGATACATAGCTAACCTTATTCTCCCCTTGTTTTGAGACATTGTAGCACATGCTGTTCTAGAATTTGTGATCCTATGCCTCAGTTTTTTGCATGTAAAGAGTCACTCAAACCCAGCACTTCTTGTCTTCAGAGATATGAGCTAAAATATATATAAGCAAAATAACATTTCTAGGGGCTAAGGTGATCACTCAAGAGCAGTTTCAAAAGGCCCTGGACCTAACATTCAGCAAAGCAAAGCAAGAAACAACAAAAATATTTATGGATATGTACCCTCCTAAATCAGGCTTTCTTCTTTTTTCCCCTTCTTTAAAGAGTGAGGCTGGGGGCTGGAGAGATGGCTCAGTGGTAAGCACACTGGCTGCTCTTCCAGAGGTCCTGAGTTCAGTTCCCAGCAACCACACAGCAGCTCACTACAGTCACGAGATCTCATGCCTTCTTCTGGTGTACATATATGTAGGAAACCCTCTAAAAATATGGTAAGGCTCACAACTGTAATCCCAAATTTTGGGAGGCAGAGGTAGGCAGATCTGAATTTGAGGCCAGCCTGCCAGGTCTACAAAGTGAGTCCCCACCGGGCAGTGGTGGCGCATGCCTTTAATCCCAGCACTCGGGAGGCAGGCGGATCTCTGGGAGTTCTAGGCCAGCCTGGTCTACAAGAGCTAGTGCCAGGACAGGCTCCAAAGCTACAGACTACACAAAGAAGAAACAAGACAAGCTAACTATAGTGGCTCATGTGTATAATCCCAGCATCTCATTAAGCATCTAGAGGCTGAGGCAGGAGGGTTGCTATAAATTCTAGGCCAGTCTGGGTTATTATGTGAGGCCTTCTTAAAAAAAAAACAAACAAATGAATAGTTAAGTAAAAAAAAAATACAATGTGAGCTAGCAAGAGGTCTGTGTGGATACAATACATAGCATTCAGTTATCTGAGTTTCGGTTTGGGTTAGTTTTTCTTTTTGATTTTTGAGACTGGTCTCTCAGTGTGGGCCTGAGTAGTCCAGTCTTGGAACTCAAGGCAAACTACTGCCTCAGCCTCCCAGAAACAGGAGGCCAGTTGTGAGCCACAATCAGCTGAATCAGGTGATGAGTGACAAATTAAAGCCACATACACATTATCTCTGTAAATGATGTTTTTCTTCAAACTTTTTGATGAACTCTCAATTCAATTTTTTGGGAAAGAGACATTTTCTTACCAACACGATATACTTCATGATACACACAACTTGTTATTTTCATTATACACAAAAAGACAAACTGCAATTTTAAAAAATAAAAATGTTTTAAAACATAATCATATTAAAGTAATTTCTAATTGCTTTCTACTGTAAAAAAATGTAAGTTTATAAGATAATCATCCATGACATAAACTAACTGCCTTTGCCCCAGGTGGGGGCAAACGCCTCTTACCCTGGCACACTGGAGGGCAGGGGCAGGTGGATCTAAGAACTCAAGGTCAGCCTGCTCTACGCAGTGAGTTCCAGGCCAGCCAGGGCGACAGAAAGAGACCCTGCCTCAAACAAACAAACAACTCTTCCTTTAAAGGTAAATTCTTCCCCAGTGCATCTCTTTATGAGCCAACAGTGGAAAATTTTCACCTTAACAAGCTGGCCCGAGGATGCTGATGCCCATCCTTGTTGCCTAGATACCAGTGACATCTCTGGGGCTTACAGGAGGCCCTGACCTTCCCGGCAAAGGAGCCTAAAATTCATCAGTCAGTGATTACTCCCTCTGGCATATTCCAATGTTCAGATACTTGGTTGTATAGACCAAAATCTGTCTCTCCCCAGTAAACTCCAAAGCACAACAGAAGTGTAGGCAAAGGCAAACCAGTCTGAGTAACAGTCAATAGTTTAATCAACTTGACTCACCCCCCCAAAACTTAAGAGGCAATCATGTCAAGTGTAACTATTCATTTGATATTTCTATCTGTGACAGCGGTTGAAATGAAAACAAAACCCTGCAACTATACATTCTCCATGGCAACAACTTAGTAAATAAGCATCTTCCTTCTCTCAAGATGTCATGCTGGGAGAAAACCCTTTCGTCTGCAACATTTTTGATATGTTAAAACTTTCAGTATTTTTTTTTCCTTTTGGGTCTATTTTGATATTTATTTTTCGACAATTTCAAACATGTATACAGTATATTTTGATCATATTCATTCCTTGACCCCCTCTTACCCTCCTCCCACTTCCTCTAGATCCCTTCAGTACTTTTCCTCAAAACTATTTGAAATTATTTTGTTCTTGCTCTATGAACATTTTGCTGACAAAATGTTTATTTACAAGCGATGACTAGCTCTATTTCCTTTGGCATGTAAGAGCACTAGATTTCACTAGTTCCTACATTTTCACTCATTTTTCTGCTAGTATAGCTTTCTTGATTTAAAATCCTAAAACAAGACAAGTCATCAGGAAGGATGCAGAAGACAGATCAAATGTGAAAGAAATAAATATTCCCACTCGTGGCAGAAACATCAGTATATAATAAAAAAAGGCATCTTCTGATCCATTTTAATGTCTTAAGAAAAAAAGTAAGGTTGGATGCGCAGATCTCCCCGCCCCCCAATCCAAGCCGAGGTGACTGGCACAACTGACGTTCAATACCCAAAATGGCTGCACGTCTGCGGGCCCAGGTAACAGTACCTGAGGATCAGGGCTGACCCCTTCATCCAAAGATAGAGACCCCATCCTCAACGATGTGGGAGGTGGCGGCCGGGGTACCTCAATGAAACAAGAGATCCTGCCCCCCGGTGACCGCTTCAAACACAGAGAAAGATCCTGTCGTCGTCCCCTACTCCCCTGTTCCAGCAGACCCCCCTCCAGAGCCATCCGCTCCCTGGGGACGCTAGCATCCCCCACGACCAGATGACACAATGCCCCCTGCAAACCGGGGGAGACCGCTTCACAATGACAGCTAGAGAACCCCTCTCCAAACGATCTGCAAGCCCCCAGCGATCAGCAAGCCCGTCCGCTAACAGCACCGAAAACCTCCTCCCTAAAGACCCGGGGCGACAGGGTCACGGGCCCGGCGGGGCGGGCGTTACCTGCGGCCACAGCCCAGTCCCGCGACGCTTCCGTCCTATTGTTTCTCTTCCACCAAAATGGCTGCGGCAGCGTTCAGCCCCGCCCCCCCGAGCCTCGCTCCCAGCGCCCCTCGCTATTGGCTCGCACCCGAAGCCGCGCAAGCGGACTGGACCGCCTGAAAGACTCTGTTGCTAGGGCGCCGGGATTCGCTTCGGGGGCTTCCGGAATGGGCGGGGGAGGGGCCCGTGCAGGCAGGGGGCGGAGCGTTGTCTTGGTGAGGAGGGTGGCCAGTCTGTGGCGTAGTTGAAGTAACTGATGGGCTGTGTGCCAACGGGTCCATTGCCGGATGCCCAGGATACGTGCAGATGAACAGGCAGTCCTGGTTTGCCCTGCACTGGGAAGATTCCTAGGCTCCAGGAATGTCAAGGCCAATCAATATTCATTCTGTGACCAACTGCAAAGCTGGTCACCCTAGCAGATGGATGGACAAAACTGCAAGTGAACAGTCGCTGAGATGGATACAGGGATAGCGATACAGAGCGGACAGAAGAACGACTACAGACGACGGAGAAATAAATGGCTATATGATGGCTCAGTGAGTTAAGGGCACTGAGATGACGTAATCCTTGAGACTCATATGGTGGAAGGAGAGAACCAACTCCCGCGGGTTTTCTTTTGATCTCTGCAAAAACATTGCAACAGGCTTATGCTCGCTCCGCCCCCTACACACACACACACACACACACACACACACACACTATAATAATTTTTAAAAATGGTTATTTGACAGGTGAACAAATGAGTGGACAGGTGGACAAAACAAAAGCCATAGGGTGCCTGAAAGAAGAGTGGATTTAAGTCCTCAGCAAACTGGTGGGTCTGAAGACAGGTCTATTACTCTCCAAAGCATACAAGTTACATAAGACTCCTTTGTCCTGGAGCCTGTGTTATTCAGGAGGACGCTGGCCTGAACGAGTAAGTGTGAGGTCAGGAAGTGACAGGTACCACTGACACCCGGACGAACCTCCTACTTGGCCACTAGCCTTTTCCTAAAGGAGGTCAGTGTTGCAACCCTGCATCCTGGGCATTTGCAAAGGTGTAGCTCACACATTTTGAAACTCAAGTGTTTATTGTTAAGTACCTACACTCTGCAGGAAATACAGCAAACAAAAGTGTGTGTGTTTTTTTAACTCCCTGATCTCTTAGAGGTGGACAAGAGAGAGCTACTATCATCATCAGATTCCTCTTGGACTCTCCTTCCTTGTAGAATCTCCTTCCGCGAGGCTTTTGTGGCTCTATGCTCACTAGGCTTCTTCTGATTTTTTATTTTTACACGTTTCCCTCTGTCTAGACCCACTTACCCAGGTTCATGGTTTTGCTTTTAAAATATTAATTGATTTGAGTAGGGATCCCCCTCTGAAGCTCAGGCTGACATCAAAACTAAGCAATCTTCCTGCTCCAACCTTCCACAGACTGGGATTTATAGGCATAAAGCAACAGGCCCAGTTGTCAGGCTCATGATTTCAAATACCAGCTTCATGTTAACCAACCCCAAACGTGTTTGCACAGTTCAGTCTCTCCCTGAGATTCAGCTGTTGATAGACAACCTGCACTCTGGCTTTGTGTGCCCCTTGACTATTTTTCTTGTCTTTGTTATTGTTTTGTTTGTTTTGCCTTTATCTGTTGTGCCAGGAAGTTGTCTGTCTCAAGAATAAGGTCACTGACTTGACCACGACTTCCATATCTAAACCCCTACGTGTCTCTCCAGGTCAGCGTCACAGTTGCCCTCGCTGCCTTCAGTCCACTCTCCACAGATGCTCCAGAGCCAGCTGGATTCTCAGGACTCACCCCCACCTACCTGTGTCTCCATTGCTGGCCTCCAGCTCAGCCTCTGAGCGTTCCTCATGCTTCTGTTCTGCGCAGCCTGGAAGCGCAGGCTGTGGGCTGTGCCCCAGCACTCACACACTCTCTCATTTCAGACGGTGACTCTGTCCCTCTCCCTCCTGCACTGGGCATTGTCTTTATCGTCTGTCCTGCTCTACTTTTCCCCCCATAACAATTATCATCTTACTGAATATGTTTTACTTTTTTTCTTATCCGCAGTCTCACGCATCCCTCGATGGTCTTCTCCTACCTCCTGCTCCCAAGGCTGGCATTACCGGCGTACACTCCCTGGCGTTTTTGTCTGTGTCTTCAGGGCTGCATGTGTCCTAGGTAGGCACTCTGTCACTGGGACTCTATCTAAAGCCCGTGCACCCCTTCTAAAGTAGGTGTTTATTATCCTTACACAGTACTGGGGGGGGTGTCTTTGTTTTCTTTAGAGATGTGTCCTGAGTACCTCAAAGACCAACTAAGTTCCAGAATTACCTGCAAATTGATTTGCCTTAAAGAAGCCACAGAGTATTCAGTGGTAAATGCTATAGAGGGAAAAAAAATGACAGTGAGAAGTTAGAGCAAGGGGAGACCGTAGACGCCATCATGGGACCCATGGCTGTGATGTGCTATCCCAATCTCAAGACTGTTTTTGACAGACTAGGCTGGTCTCCAAGCAAGGCCTTTTCTTCTCTGAGCAGGACCAGAATTGGCTAGTTAAATCTAAAAGTCCTGGTTGCGGTCTCCCTTAGAGCAGTCTCACGTACACACTGTAGGAAATTTCACTCTTTAAAAAAATTTTATTTATGTGCATTGGTGTTTTGCCTGCATGTATGTCTGTATGAGGGTGTCGGGTACTCTAGAACTGTAGTTACAGACAGTTGTGAGCTGCCATGTGGGTGCTGTGCTGTCTGGAAGAGCAGCCAGTGCTCTTAACCGCTAAGTCATCTCTCCAGGCCTGAGAATTCCTCTCTTTAATGAACAGACTCAGACACTCAGAGGTACAACCCCCTGGAGCCCCACACCCACCTTGCTTAGACAGCCATTTCCGAGAAGGAAGAGCTAATCCACAAGGTATAGCATATTCCTCAGCAAAATAATAAGATATCTGCCAAACTACGCAGATACGAGCCCTTCACAGCTGTTTTCCCTGATAAGACCTAAACTACCAGGCACTGCACCATTAGAACGCTGTCCATGCTGAGCTGTTGGCAGAGTGCTTGCCTAGAGTGCCTGGTTCAATCGCCAGCATCTATAACCTGAATGTGGTTCCACATACCTGTAACCCCAGCACTCAAGAAGTAAGGCAGTGGGGTCAGAGGTTGAAGTTCAGGGTCATCCTGCTCTATACAGCAGGTTTGAGGCCTAGGCAACAGGAGGAGTCTTTGCCAAAGAAAGAAGAAAGCCCGCTTGATGGGCTACATGCAAATCCCAACATAAAAACCAGACTTTCCAATGTGTGTGTGCAGAAGTTCTCCATCTGCACCACTGTGCTTGTACAGTAGCAGTGTATCGGAGAAATTTTTATTTCTGTCACTATAGCTGTCTCTTCCTCCTCTTCCTTCCTCTCCTTCCCCCTTCTCCTCCTCCTTCCCGTTCTCTGAAAAGTCAGCAGACTCAGTTTGCCCTCAAATAGCAAGAGCAATTTTGGTCTGAGAGGCTGGTGGCCCCAAACCCTATGGCTTAGTAGTCAAGGCGATAAGAGAATGAGCCAGCCTGAGAATGAGTTTGTATAGTTGAGAGAAGGGAGCAGGATGGACTTATAAAGACAGGCCCAGAAACTACTTTTTTTGTTTGTTTGTTTGTTTGTTTTTGTTTGTTTTGTTTTTCGAGACAGGGTTTCTCTGTGATTTTGGAGCCTGTACTGGAACTAGCTCTTGTAGACCAGGCTGGTCTCGAACTCACAGAGATCTGCCTGCCTCTGCCTCCCAAGTGCTGGGATTAAAGGCGTGTGCCACCACCGCCCAACCAGAAACTACTTTTTGAGTAAACAGTTTTTTGAAACTGCGGGGTGGGAGACAAGCCAGATTGCCTAGAATTGCGGGCTCCATGGTGTGTGATGGCGGTGGCCACTTTAAGGGAACCTAAGAGCAGTGGATTCTTAAAGCCTTGGGCCTGATTTATGGCTCTGTTTTTGTCATTGGTGGTTTTTTTTTTTTTGTAGGGGGGCATCCTTTACTACTTCTTTGTTTGATTTCTGAGTCGGGATCTTATTCTGCAGCTCAGACAACTCACCACACAGCGCAGGCTGACCTCAAACTAGAGTCAATCCTCTGGTCTTAGCCTTCTGATCGCTGGGATCCCAAGCATGAGCCGCTGCAATGATGTTGATCTTCTGCCTCTGGTAAATTCTAAGTTCCTTTACAACCTATACAGCCGCCAGCTGTCAATATCGCTAGCTGTCAATTCTTACCCTAGTGCAGCAAAGACTAGCCCCAGGGTTTGGTCTCAGAAGCCTCCACCCAAATTTAGCTTCTGCCCCTAATACCAGACAGTGGTATCAGCACCTATGACTGATGAGTAGAGGCCCAACAGGCACCAGGTTCAGGTCCTTACAGGCCATTGTTCTACCTTCTCTCAACCAAGCTTCCATTCCAGGGCTCCTACATATGGAGCGGAAAGCTGGACAAGTTAACCCTAGCGTAGTGAATTCATTTTCATTCCTTCTGCCAAGTGCTTACAGTTGGCTGACGAGGACTAGACCCTGGGAACGTGGCAGGAACGGATTTAGCCAGAATTTTATTGAATGATGGGATTTGTGCCCTGTGAGGATGGAGAATGGAAGACAAAGGATGGGAGACAAGGGCTGGATCCAATAGACTGTAAAAGAATAAACCTTAATCCCAAGGCAGGGGAAGGTGACGTCTGAGCTGATGAACCTGAAGGCGTCCTGCTGCACGGGGAATGGCCCAGAGGAACCCATCAGGAGACAGGGCAGGTGATGACCCAGGGGAACCTATCAGGAGTTGTGGCAGGTGCAAAGATGCTGAGGTAAGCGCAAGTTTGGCTGGGTGAAGGAATGTGATCTAATGGAAAAATAGCCCCAAATTTCAGGCAAGGATGCACATCGCTCAAAAGCATTAGGCATCAGAGATCTCAAGGCCAGGCCCAAGCAAACCACAGGAATTCCAGGGGAGAAAAAAAAAGGGCTGTAAAAACAGAGTCAAATTACAAAGGCAAACTTCTGTAGAAGGAAGGGGAAAGGAAAGAGAAACTCTTTAAAATGTTTTAAAATTGATTTTTATTTATGTATGTGTGCCTGCTTGTCAATGTGTACAGCATGTGTATGCAGGTACCCAGGAAGCAAGAAGAGGATCATGGGTGCTGGGAATCCAGGTCTCTGCAAGAGCAGCAAGTCCGCTTATCGGATGAGCCCTCTCTTCAGCCCTCAGTAAAGTTCTCAAACTCCAAGGATAAAGAATAATAAGGTATTAGATTATATGAAACAAGTCACGGTTCAAGGAAGAGGGCCAGGCAACCCTAAACCCTTCTCTATACAACAGGCACAATATGGGTCCATCTACAAGCAACCGAGGGATAGTCGTTCCATCTAGAAGGGGGCAGTAACTCAGTCTGGATAAAAAGAGGGGGAGTCTGGGGTCAGGCCGACAGAACTCATCTGACCTCAGAAGCTGGGCCAGGTCAGCCTGTGTAGTACTTGGATGGAAGGAGAGAAAATTTTAGTACCATGGAGAGGAAGCGCCTCCCCAGCTGAGAGTCAATTAACCACATTTGCCTTTCTCTCCTCTCCCCCTACAAACCTCTAGGAGCCTCACCATAAATCCCTTTTATGGCAAAAGGAACTATCCTAACCTCTTTGTGCCAATTTACCGGCTCCTGGTTTAATCTTTCAGATGGTAATCCTATCCCAGCACGTCCAGGGCCAGCTTACAACCTCAATTACTGGAAAAGGAACTAGAGACGTAGGAAGAGAGAGTCCCTTGGAAACTGTTAATGTTCAAATTCTAAAAACTTCCAAACCATTTATACCGTCACTAATAATATACACTTCCCAAACAGTACCTCCATCCAGGGAACAAGCGTTCAACAACAAGAGCCTATGGGAACACTTTACAGCAGGCACTTCCTGCTGCTCTTGCACACACCTCAGGCCATGGCCATCTCATGACGTAAACTTCACTTGTTCCAATCATTTTGTTTCGTTTTTCAAGACAGGGTTTCTCTGTGTAGTCGTCCTGGCTGTCCTGGAACTCTGTAGACCAGAGATCCACCTGCCTCTGCCTCCCAAGTGCTGGGATTAAAGGCGTGCGCCACCACCACCATTTGTTCTAATTTTGAAAAGTTTCCATTTAAGAAAAAGAGTCCCCAACATTTTTAAAAGCCAAAATTGTTTAAAAATTCCAAACATCATCTGAGACTCAAGACAATCTAGCCGTGATGCTATAATTTAAAAAAACGGTGTGAATGCTCGCGAGATGACTGACGAGGGCATCAGCGTGGAGACTGGGAAAGGGGAATGGAAAGTGGGAGAGAGAAGCACAAAGGCCAGCTTGCCTGCCTCTTCAGAGGAGCTGTGGAAAAGGGGGGTACGGGCGGAGCTTGTCTCTCTCTTTTTTTCCAAGACAGGGTTTCTCTGTGTGGATTTAGAGCCTGTCCTGGAACTCGCTCATGTAGACCAGGCTGACCTCAAACTCACAGAGATCCACCCTGCCTCTGCCTCTTGAGTGCTGGTGTTGGACTCTAGTGTCCAAACACCGAGGAGTCGCCCCCAGAGACCATCTTATATATCATAGCCGATGCAAAAGCATGAGGATTTTACTAATTCTGTCATGACAGGGTCCCCCAGCATTCGGGAAGCCAAGGGACCTCGAATAGCGGGTACAGTCTACTTTTAAAGGGGCCACAGAAGCAAGGGGGGTTGTTCTTTGACTATTTTGATTGGCTTATTTGAAAGGGCTGTTATCAATAATTGACTGGAGAGCTGTTGCCAGATCAGATGAGGTAAGAGGTCATTTTGACCCCATTTCCCAGGGGACCGAACCAAAGCATACGTATATGGGTAATTGTTCAGGAACTGAGTACGTGCGAGTGTAGCTGTTAGGTCCTTGATTCCCAGGGGAGGAGGGGGAAGCACTATGGCACAGAGGCTGAGAGGATTCAGAATTATCAAAAATGGCTTTAGGATTGTCTTAAAGTCTTACACTGGGATTAAAGGAATAAACCACCACTGCCTGACTTGGATCAGTCTCTTAAATCAGAGCATCGGGCAAGTGCACAGAGACGGAGTAGTCAGGACCCTGAGCCGGCCAGAGTACTGCCTGGATACTGGCAAGTGCATGGGCACATCCTGCCAGGTCCCCAAGGACAGGCAGTGCAGATGCCTGAATGCTAACAGTCCTCCCTTTGTTTATTATAAAAAGCGTGAGGAGTTAGAAAGGGGTAGCAGGTGAGGCAGGATGAGGTTGCTGAGTTCTCGAGACTGCTTCCTGCTGACCTGGGGTTTTGCATGTTGGGGACCTGAGAAAGCTGGGGTGCTGACCACATCCTGGGGTGGCTGGTTGTTTCACTGCTGTCCAGGCTCTGTGGAACTGTCCGGTACCTCTTGGACCTGGTAAGATACTGACAGAGCAGAGGATAAAGGTGAGTTTAGGTGTTACAGGGTCCCACAGGCCTCCCTTGGGGAAGGGGACAAGGAGGCACAGTCAACGACGACGCAGACACTAGGAGCAGGTAACAGCAACAAGCCAGATTTATCAAGGAAGGGGCAAACCTTATATCCCCCCCGCCAGGGGAAGGATCTGTTGTCCTGCCATCTGCAGATGTGACTGGGCTGCTTTTCCTTGGCCCACGTCATCTCTCGCCATGGCTCGGTTTTTGTCGTCAGGGCCCTCAGGCAGACGCAGGCTGACTTTCAGGAAGTATTTCCTGCACATGCTCCTAATATCGGTCAGGACCAATTAGATTGGGCTTAGTCATCCCACATGTCCACCCCTTTTATTATTTTTACAGGACGCGCTCAGAGGGAGCTAGGATGCCTTGCCCCGGCTTTGTTGACCCCACCACAGAGGCGCTCAGCGTAAAGAATGGTGCTAGACTGGCCTGTTGAACAGACTCTTCCGCATACTTGACTACTGTCCCTCAAAGCATGTCAGTTCTGGCAAGCAGGCAGGGTGGTGGGTCAGGCAGTAGCCATGCATGCCTTACCTTTCCAGGAGGGCTTCGTTCTGGATAAAGAGCTGTTGGTACCTAGATGGTCACCTTGATAGCCGCTTTTTGTTGATGAATATGCTGTAGGAGACACTTTAACAAGAGAAGAATTAGCAGAACCGCCCTGCCAAGCAGAGCATATGTAAGGATCCAGGAGGGATCAAAAGTCCTTTTAAATTGTTCCAAACCTTAGTCAAACAATCAGATTCCAAGGACGTCCTGGGACTCTAGTTATATTTAAACGATGAATTTGCTCCCAAAGTAATATGGAATAGCTAAGGAGCTTATCCGACTGGGTACCTTAATGTATTGTGTCAGTTGAAGTCTTTCTAAGGAGGTATAGGAACCTTGTAGTGGTTGAAGCAAAACACCTGATATTTAGGGTCACACGCTAGCAGTGACATGTCCCTCGCCAATGTCAGTACCTCAGCCCAGAGGTCAGTTTGTTGTAATATATGTATAGCTGATAAAGGTGTTGACTGGCCGTATGTGTTAGTGATACCACTCCAGCCACAGCCCCTCCCACTCACAGCACAATGGCCATGATGGTAGCTGCCATAATCCCAAATTCTCTGTCCTACTTACCTCCTCTAATTGAGTTTGGGCCATAATGGTAATGACGTGGAAGTGGGTAGCATTGATGGCAGGGACCCAAATGACTGTTGGTTCTCTCATTAGAATGGCTGTGTGTAAATACATCAGCCAGCAGGCTGGCAGGAAGCACGTTTCATGGGTACAATTGAGGGTATCTATGTGTCAGAAGCATTAGTTACCAAAAAGAAGATGGGGGACTGGTGTGGAAGGTCCTTCTATGTGTTGCTTTTATTGGTTAATGAGTAAAGAAACTGCTTTGGCCTATAGCAGGGCAGAACAGAGGTAGGCGGGGAAAACTAAACTGAATGCTGGGAGAAAGAAGGCAGAGTCAGGAGAAGCCATGTAGCCCCACTGGAGACAGATGCAGGAACTTTACCCTGTAAGCCACAGCCTCATGGCGATACACAGATTAATGGAGATGGGTTAATTTAAGATATGAGTTAGCCAGAAATACGTTTAAGCTATTGGCCAAACAGTATTCCAAATAATACAGTTTTTGTGTGATTATTTCAGGAGTCTGGGCAGCCGGGAACAAACAAGCATCCGCCTACAACAGGGGGCTGGACACAGGCCAGGGTGGCCTTCCAGTCAACTTTGTGGCCTTGTGACACAGTTACTGTACATTCTCCTGCCCAATGCTTAGTGTAACTTTTATAGAAGTCATTTCCACTAAAGAGGCTGCCTCCCTTTATGTGTGTCAAAGGGCACACACATATCAAGACAGTTGGAGGGGTCACACAAATCCCAGTTGCCTATAGTGGAGTAGGCCACACCTACATTTTTATGGGGTCTCTACTGACAAATGAGGTTGGATTTTTGTCTAGGGTCATTATTAGCTTCAATGAGGCCAGGTCCCAGAGGGGCAGAGGGGGAAATGGGTGTGGATCTGGGGACTGATGTTTTCTCCTTTTCTCTCTCCTTTTCCCTCTCTATCTTCTTTTCCTTTCCTTTCTTTTCTTTTCTTTTCTTTTCTCTTCTTTTCTTTTCTCTCTCTTCGTCTTCCTCTTCATCATCGAATTTTGAGGAAATATTGGACATGGATGGAATGAAGGTGAAAGGTAAGCTGGCATTACATTGTGGCTGGCAGCGTTGATTGTGGGCTTTGATCACCTCTGCCAAGGAGGATTTCAAACTGATGATTATCGCCAATTGAGATATTAATGAAGGATAATTGAGGGGTCACTCCCGAGGCTACCTCTTTTCCTAGGCAGAAACAAAACCCACATCCAGAGCTCAGTCTTCCACATATTTGCTGGGGAAATCCATGGTGCTAACACCACGGTCTCTGTCCAAAACCTTCTAGGTCTGTAGTTGTGGCCCGAAGTCCTCAGCTGGTTAAAAGCGATTTGAGGGCCCCCATATGAGCCTCCTGACAGTGAGAGGGAAATTACCCATAGTAAAAATGCAACAAATGACAGGCAAGCGACAGGCAGAGTGGAAGGATATGTCAGACCGGAGTGTCTTGTGCTTTGTGGGGAGTCCTAGGGTTTGTTAGGTTATGGCCACATGCTGGTACCAGGACTTATGGGCAGGGCCAAAAGGTGAGTGCCTACACCAGGGGAATGGTCAGAGGCAGGCAGCCCCGCCAGAGACCCAGCTGCCAGTATTGAATGGAAGGCAAAGCCGCCAGTGAACTAGAAAGCAAATTTGCTGCAGGTGGGGGAGAGGGGATCTGTTGCAGGTGGAGCATGTGGGGAGGGACCCGGCATGAAGTGGGTACCTTTGGCAGGCCCTGCCAACGTATGCCACTAAACAAACATGCCACACACAACAGAGTTAGTACAAGAGGAAATGAGATTCAAAGAAAGTAGTAAGAGGCAAGAGAGGAGGCAAAGAGAATGAGTTCTTCCTTTTAAAGGGTGTGCATGTCACATAGCTGATGGCAGAAAAGGACCTGGCGACACGTAACTGCTTTGGCGGCAGAGGCAGGCTGTTGCTGAGGAAGCTGACATTGAGACTCTTTAATGAAAGAAGCAGAGTTATAAAGAATAGAGAGAGGGCTTGGAGTGAAGCTAAGATAAAGGTTGAAAATAGGGCACACCTTCCAATTATTGAACCACTGGCAGAATGTTGCAAAGGTCCTGAAATTATCATAAATTATGCCAGGAAGCAGCCATATGGATTGACATTCAAGAGGTATTGAGGCCAGGTCTGACTGTAAAGGTGGACACAGTTCCTCCCACGAGGGACGCAGAGAAATAAGATCCAAGGGTCTGTGATTCCTAGCGTCCCAGGAATTCAGAGAGGATTGAGTTAAGTAAGCACGGGCTGTCCTGTGCATTGCACCTTCGTGCAAAGAACAGGGACAAAGGACCCTGAGCCCAAGAGAGCTGTGGTTGCCTGGTACCAGGACTCATGGGCAGGGCCCAAAGGCGAGAAATCACGTTTGAGAGAGTAGGCCTCACTCATGGGAAGAGTGGGAAGTGACCAGAGGTGAGAATCAATGATGAGGGTCAACTGTGGTTGGGGGTTCCTCCACTTCAAGGACACCAGAGGGGTGCCAGATGCCCAGCAGTCACTCCCGCGGATCCAGGGGAACATTTGGTAAAATCAAAATATAGATTACATAGTTCCAAAACCCAACAACATGGAGGGAAGCTCTGCACTCCAAAGGGAGGAATGGAGGCATAGCGAGGAATTCTTGAACAAGACTGAAACCCAGCAGCACAAAGACTGGATGCTGAGGCTCAAGTCAGGCATCTGGAGCTCAGGATGGCCCCTCGGCCTTTGGGCCCTAGGCACCCTGCCCCCTCTGCTCTGCTGCCCGGAATACACAACTCCTGCTGGAGTTGGCAAAATTCTGTCTAGGCACATTGTTATAATCCAGCACTCCATGAATCCAACACCAGTCTAGTCTACATGGTGAATTGCAGGCCAGCCGGGGCTACTCTGTCTCATCAAGCAAACAAACAAACAAACAAACAAACAAGCAAGCAAGCAAACAAGGACATTTGGTTGGATTCTTCTTTGACTTGCCCACGCCTGCACTCTCAACTGTGCCTTTCCCTTTCTTGAATAATTTTCTATTTTCAATGAACTTCATACTGGCTTGTCATGAAATTATTTCCTGAGTCAAAACCAAGGGTCTGGTTTTACCTGAGCTGAGTTAGCCAACAGATCAATGGAACTTCTTAAACAACTGCAGGTGACAACACAGGGCTGTGGGAAATATTGAGTTGACCCTATGAAATTGTGAATATTCAACTATTTCGGTCTACCAAAATTGGTAGCTTCACACAAGTAATTGAACAAAAACATAAAACCATGAAGTAAGACATGGCAGAAAGCAAACATGAAGCGAATGGAGGTGGAGAGTGGTCCCAGGAGCGGCTCTCAGCGTCTCCTCTGGGCAGTCTTCACCTTACAGAGCGTTCAGCATCCTGAAGAGGTTGCTGCAATCCTAACCTAGTCCTAATCCCGATGTCTTAAATAAGATGTTTAAAAGTTTCATCTTAAAATTTGATATGTGTGGAATTGTACAATATGCTTCTTTGAAATTATTTTGATATTCTTTTAAATTTTCATATATACATGGGCTGATCTCCAAAATACACAAAGAACTCAAGAAATTGGTCATCAAAAGAACAAATAATCAAAAAACAGGGGGCACTAGAGAGATGGCTCAGCGGTTAAGAGCACTGGCTGCTCTTCCAGAGGTCCTGGGTTCAGTTCCCAGCAACCACATGGTGGTGGCTCACGACCATCTGTAATGAGATCTGGAGCCCTCTTCTGGTGTGCAGGCATACATATATTCAGGCAGAACACCGTATACATGATAGATAAATAAATCTTTTAAAAAAAAGAAAAGAAAAATACTCTTGGTCTTTCCTCACTGTCTTCATTTAAAAAAGAAAAAAGAAAAAAATGGGGTACAGACCTAAACAGAGAACTATCAACAGATGAATCTAAATTGGCTGAAAGATACTTAAGGAAATGCTCAACATCCTTAGACATCAAAGAAATGCAAATCAAAACAACTCTGAGATTCCATCTTACAGCTGTAAGAATGGCCAAGATCAAAAATACTGATGATAACTTATGGTGGAGAGGATGTGGAGTAAAGGGAACACTCCTCCATTGCTGGTGGGAGTGCAAACTGGTACAGCCCCTTTGGATATCAGTATGGCAATTTCTCAGAAAATTAGAAAACAACCTTCTTCAAGACCCAATAATACCACTTTTGGGTATATATCCAAAGGATGCTCAATATTGCCACAAGGACATGTGCTCAACTATGTTCATAGCAGCTTTGTTTGTCATAGCCAGAACCTGAAAACAACCTAAATGCCCCTTGACCGAAGAATGGATAAGAAAAATGTGGTACATTTATATAATGTACTACTCAGCAGAAAAAAAATGACTTCTTAAAAATTGCAGGCAAATGGATGGATCTAGAAAACATCATATTGAGTAAGGTAACCCAGACCCAGAAAGACAAATATCATATGTACTTGTTGGGACCATTTGGAGTCCTGGCCTCCAGCTGCTCTTCCCTGCTAGACTCTTTACTTTCCTTCTGATTTGAGTTACTGAAAGCTGTGTCAAAGTTGTTTACCAGCTCTGCTTCACGAGCACGTGTTGCCTTGGCCTTGAGGATCAGAGAATAAGGTTTTCACCTGTTGGCCCACCTGACTGTTGGATATATAAGCCTCCGTGGTGCTATTTAATAAAGGGCTTCTTACCAGTGACTAGAGGTCTGTATCTCTTTCTCTCTGTGTGTTTCAATCTCCAGCCCCTTGCCCGAAGCTCGCGAACTGCATAGTAGCACATAGAGCGCAGACAGGCATTGTGCACTGCATGTACTCATAAGTGGCTTTTAGACATAAAACAAAGAAAACCAGCCTACAAATCACAATCCCAGAGAACCTAGACAACAGTGAGGACCCTAAAGAGAGACATACATGGATCTAATCTACATGGGAAGTAGAAAAAGACAAGATCTCCTGAGTAAATTGGGAGCATGGCGACCTTGGGAGAGGGTTGAGTGGGAGGGGACAGGCAGGGAGGGGAGCAGAGAAAAATGTAGAGCTCAATAAAAACAATAAAAAAATTAAAAGAAAAAAGGAGTTCTAGACAGTTGTAAACACAGGACCTTGTGCTGAGAACTGCACTAGACTCCTTGCCAAGAGCAGAATGTGCTCTTAGCTGCTGAGCCGTCTCCAGCCCTTAGTTAGCAGTGCTGCCAACATGCAGAGGTGTGTGAGGACTTCCAGAGTGACATGGGTGACATCAGTGGCCATGCCCACAAAGAAATGCGGCTTTCCCTCCTCCACTTTTTTTCTTTTACAAAGAGATGGGAAGTTGCGTTGTCAGGCTGATCCCAAACTCCTGAACTCAAGGGATCCTTCTTTCCTGTCCCCCACGTACCTGGGACCATGGGTGTGTGCTACCAGGCCCAGCACATTCAGCTTAAATTTTACTTACTGTGTGCACATGCATGAACGCACAAGTAGATCAGTGGACAGCTCTCTCCTTCCACCATGCGGGCTTCGGGGATCAAACTCAGGTCATGGGGGGGGCGGGGGACAAGCAATCTCCCCTGCAGAGCCATCTTCCCAGCCCCACGTCTAGCTTTTTCAGTTCAGCATTGTATCTGTCAAATCTATTCATGTTTTTGTCTTTGGTTCGTATATACTGATAGACTTCTTTTAGTTGCACTGTATTACAATATTCCATCATATGACTAACATAAGCTGTTCAGTTATTCGTCCGGGCATCCGTTAGTGGGCATCTAGGTTGATTTCTGATTCTGACTGTTGTGAATATGGCTGCAATGGACGCTCTCTTACAAATCTTTGGTGGACACACCACTTGTTTTCACTGAATAGGATCCAGTCTCTGCCTTTCCTCCACCCTCAATATTATTGGCTTCTGTCCTCATGTTCAGGAGTCAGTACCGCAGGACGGCTGCATCCTTGCCACATATTACATCAGTATCTAAATCACAGCACAGGCTGACACTAGCCAGGCCTGGCCCTTTTATCGGGTAAGCAAACATCCCAGAACCTCCTAGAGATCCACGTGTTCTCACAGAATAAACGTGAGTTACCTACGGCTGCCCTGCAATGCAAGAAGGCTGAGAAGACAGGACTAGCTTCAGGAGGCATCTGTGACTTGATAATAGACTGTTTCCTATTGGGGCAAAATCTGGGTTTGCTAATTGGGGGCGGGGAAGGGAAGAGAAAAAGGTAGGTGTGAGGAGTGTGGGCAGTGACCACACCTACCAGGCAGGGCACATCTGCAGGACTCATAGGTTATATATAAGTTGTGTCGTGACCACACCTGTCAGTACACGTCTGCAGGACTCAGATTATATATACGCTGTGTCATGAGCACACCTACCATTATATGTCTACAGAACTCATACGCTGTGGTTGAACGTTTATTTCTCCATACAAATTCCTATGTTGAAACCTAACTCCTATGTGATAGTATTTCAAGGTAGGAACCTCAAGGGTAATCACATGAGAACTCTTCCTCATGCCCAGGACTGGCACCCTGCTGCGACCTTCAGCCACGTGGAGGTGAAGTGTGAAATTTTGTGCCATCTGTGACCAGGAAATGGGCCCTCCTCAGGCACCAAATCTTCCAATACCTTCCTTCATCTTGGATCCCTCGGCCCTCTGAATTGTGAGGAGTCCTATTTTTGGTTTGCTTTCAAAGCTACCACGGCCATGATATTTAGCAGCCTGAAGAGAGACACTGGAGAACCCAGAGAACCATATGCAAACTTTGGAGCTCTATACTTTCTGTTTTGCTTTTTTGTTGTTGAAACAGAGTCTCACGTAGCCTAGGCCTCCAATTCACTTCCTCTCCGAGGCTGGCCTTGGATTCAAGATCCCCCCACCTACATTTCCCAAGCTGACTTCAGCCACCACTGCTGGCTGAGAACTCTGCTTTCCAGTCCATTTTGCTGTAGGCCTCAAGTTTCTCGGGGCTGGGGGCACGGTTCAGCAACTACAAGGGCTGTGCAAGCCTGAGACTGGAGTTCTGAGGCTCGTGCCCAGGAAAGAGTTCAGCATGAGTCAGCATGTGCCTACACCCAAGTGTGAGGGCAGAGACGGGAGGGTCGCTGGGGCTTGATGGCTGCCATTCTAGCTAATCGGTGAGCTACAGCAGCCCAAGACAAAACAATACTCATTTCACTTACAAAGCTGCCATTTGGGTTGGGTGTGGTGGCACAGCCTGAAATAGCAACTAAAACTGTGAGCTCTAGGTTCATCGAGAGACACTGCCTCAAAGGAACAAAGCTGAGAGTAATCAAAGGAGATGCGCTCCACTGGCTTCCTGAGAGCACAGACACGTGCACCTGCACTCACGCCACACACACGCTTTACTAGAATTCCCTATCACTAGAAGTTATTCAAACCAACGGAAAATAACAGTAGCCAAGGGTGGTGTTGCCTTCTTTAATCCCAGCACTCAGAAGGCAGAGGCAGGAGGATCTCTGTGAGTTTGAGGCCAGCCTGGTCTATAGAGTGAGTTCCAGGACAGGCACCAAAACCACAGAGAAACCCTGTCTCGAAAAACCAAAATAAAAGTGTGTAGAGGGGTCAGGCCGTAGTGGCACATACCTTTAATCCCAGCACTTGGGAGGCAGAGGTAGAAAGATCTCTGTGAGTTTGAGGCCAGCCTGGTCTACAAAGCAAGAGCCCGGACAGGCTCCAAAGATACACAGAGAAACCTTGTCTTGAAAAACAAAACCAAACAACAAAACAAAACAACAAAAAGTGTGTAGCAGGAAGCTGCAGAGATGGCTCAGTGCCTAGGGCCACCTGAGGACCTGGGTTTGATGCCAGCACCCATGTGACAGCTCTCAGTCACCTGTGACGTCAGCCCCAGGATATCTATGCCTTCTTCTGGCCTCTGGGGCAAGTGGTTGGTGCAGGAAAAACCACATACATAGTTAAAATAAAAGTAATAAAAACACTAAGATGGTGGCTAAGAGTGCTTGATGTTCTTGCAGAGGGACTGACTGGTTCTCACTGTCTATATCTGGAAGCTCACAGCTGCCAGTAACTCCAGGTCAAGGGTATCTCACACCCTCTTTTGACCTCTGTGGGCACCGATGCACACGCGGCCTGTATTCATACAGATCTAGACACAGAGATAAAAATAATCTGAGAAGAAATGGGTAATAATGGCAACTCAGCAGCCAACAAGCAAACATAGTCACTGGGCCAGGTGTGGTGGCGCATGCCTTTAATCTCAGTACTTGGGAGCCAGAAGCAGGCGAACCTCTGTGAGTCTGGGGCCACGCTAGTCTACATATTGAGTTCCAGGACAGCTAGGACTACATAAAAAATCCTGTAAAAAAAAAAAAAAAAGATTCACACCAGCTCTTATATTCAGGGATGTGAGGAAATGCATGCGCAAACACACCACACACACACACACACACACACACACACACACACACACATACTTGGAAAACAGAGGCAGGTATATCTCTGTGAATTCAAGGCCAGCCTGATCTACATAGTGAGTTTCAGGCTACATAAGGCTGGAAAGGCGTCTCCAAGACTGAGGCTACACAAAGAAATGCTGCCTTGAAAAAACAAAAACAAACCAAAAAATTGTTTTAAATTAGAATTACTTTGTATATGTATGTTGGCATGGCATGTATGTGCTGGAGTACACCCACCGGAGCTGGTGCTTCACCACTCAGGTAGGGAAACTGCACTCAGATCACTAGAGCTGATGGCAAACACCCCAACAGCTGAGCCATCTATCTGGCCCTGGGCTTTAATTTTTTTAAATTTTTTATTTTTTGAGAAAAAGTTTCATTTGTCAGCCTTCCACTCCACATGCAGCAAAGAGTGGCCTCAACCTCCTGATCCTCTTGCCTCTACCTCTTGGGTGCTGGTATTAAAAGCATGTCCCAGCAATGTATTTTATGGGGTGCTGGCAGTCAAACCTAGGCATTTGTTTGTGCTAAACTGAGCCCAAGACAGTATTTGTTCTTCTTGCAAAAGTGCAATTTGAGTTGGGGTGGCTACAAATCTCAGCGCTCGGGATGCAGAGGTAGGAGAAACAAGGTGTTTGAAGACAATATCAGTTATAGAGGGAATTTGAGGCTAGTAAGACACTTGGAACCATCTGTCCAAGAAAAGGTGGCCTTGGGGGCTGGAGAGATGACTCAGTGGTTAAGATCACTTACTGCCCTTCCAGGTGACCAGAGTTAATTCCCAACACCTACATGATGGCTCCCAACCATCTGTAATGCCGGTTTCAAGGGGTATGGCGCCCTCTTCTGCTCTCCACAGACACTGCACACATGTAATCCATAGACTTTTGGACAAAACACACACAGACATACAACAAAAATAAATCTTAGTGTCTCCTCATGCCAAAATAAGTAAATGTAATTTTAAAAAGAATAACCAAACCAAACAAACAAAACAACAATAAAACAGACAAACAAAAACCAACCAACCCAAACCTGTCATTCCATAATATTGAGTGGGTACAAGATCTCTCTGCATCATGGAGACAGGTGAAAGGCTGGGACTCGACTCTTCTGAGGGCTCTCACTTCAGCCCAGTATTTGAGGCTCTCTGTCATCTTGGTATCTAGAAAGGCCTTCTTCCATAAAATGCCTGGCAAACCATGGGATCAACTCAGATACCAGTCAGTCCTCCAGGACAAAATCATAGCTCTTTTCTCCTAGCTGATTTCAAAGCCACTTTTTAAAAAACTTTATTATATATATAC
>NW_026067915.1:9575284-9599394 GCF_014885135.2 Alexandromys fortis | reverse complement strand
TATATATGAGTGCTCTGTATATATACCTGCACACTAGGTTGTGAGTCACAATGTGGTTGCTGGGAATTGAACTCAGGACCTCTGGAAGAGCAGCCAGTGCTCTTAACCTCTGAGCCATCTCTCCAGCCCCCAAATCATTTGTTTTGCAGGTTCATTGTCGCACAGTTCTTCAATCAGTACTCAGAAGGCAGATGGAGGTGGTTCTCTAAGTCCAGGCCAGCCTGGTTTACAGAGTGAGTTCCAGGTCAGAGCTGCACAGCCAAGACCCTGTCTCAATAGAAAGGGTGGGAAAGGACAGAAAGAAAGGGAGGAAGAGGAGGAAGAAGAAAAGGAGAAGGGGAAGGAGAGTGAGGGCAAACTAAATGGGAACAACAGACTCAGGAGGCTGTGGTTGGATGATTGTGAGTTCAAGGCCATCCTGGACAACATGACATTCCATTCAAATAGATGTACAGATACAGATGATAGTTATAGATATAGATATATAGACCGAATGACTCACCTTAGCTATTGACCTGAAGAGTAATTAAAGCTGGGACCAGGCCCTAGTGTGAAAGTCAAGCAAGAGAGAGCAACAGAGTTGATGGGACACACTGTGGACTACTGGAGGCTCATGGCAGAGGGGGAGGAGGACAGAAAGTTCCCAGGACAGAAAGCATGATACGACTGAGGAGCACTTATTATGCTCAAGCCGGCCTCCGCATCCCGGTGACGTCAAGCCAGCCTCTGCAGCCTGGTGATGTCAAGCCAGCCTCTGCAGCCCGGTGACGTCAAGCAGGCAGGGGTACACCCAGGTGCAGAGATCTGGTGAGAAAAAGCCGTCACTGTTCTCAGGGAGGGAGGCAGGAGAGCCCAAGGGCACAGCCCTGGGCGATCGCAGCATCTATCTGTCACAACTGCTTGAGATGCGAAGGATCTTGAGGTGGCAGACGGCCAGGAGAGAGGGGCATCATTAAAGAGGAAGCCTTTATCCAGTACCAAGTTGTCAGCCCCGGGAATATACACGTATGAGCAACAGTAAACGGACTCAGCAGGTTGTATTTATATATTTATATGTATGTACATATATATGTGCATATATATATATAAAAAGAAAAAGCAGCTATGAATTTGAGAGGGAGTGGGAAGAGGTTTGGGAATGATGGTCATATAGTACATATATATGAAATTAAAATGATAAATTTAATAAAACATAATAAGAGCTGTAGACATTCAAAAAAGCAAGTAGCCTTTGAAGCAGGGGCTGGGAGTCAATGCTGGTGGCCTCTGCTGAGCTGGCACAGGCACTGGTTGTCACCGGCAGTCTCTGGGAAGGGGGGGGGATGAGAGGCAGCAAGCGTGAGAGGCAGTGGAGGGCTAATACCATGCCATCCTCCAGGCTGTGCAGAGGAGGGGGCAGATCATGGGGCAGCTGAGGATGGTTGAGGGTAAGAAGGATTCTAACACTGGTACCCTGTGGCTTGTTTTTCTCTCTGCAAACATGATAAGGTCATTGGTGGGGTCACCATAAGGGTACACTTTACTCATGGCCTCTGGGCAAGGCCGCAAATAAGGACCTTGGAGAAGGATGGATGGGGTATACTGAGACAGACCCTCCAGAGCCTGGTGGGGTCAGATCTGGTTTCTGTACTAGAGTGTGTTAGGCCAATGCTTCCTGCCTCCTTTTCTGGCTATAGCTGCTTATGTAGGAAGTCCTCTTTGGTAGTATCTGGGACTGGAAGCAGGTGAAGTTGATTTGGGACCAGGCACACCAGAATCCGCTCCTCTTTATGCTTCTAAAGTTGCTAGCTGTTCCCCTCACTCCCAGTTTCCAGAGCTTCAAGTCCGCCCTGGGACCCTGGTGTCTGAGATTAAGACACACAACTCAACGCTGAAACATGACGTTCTCATCAGGACTGAAAGCGAGATTCATGTCTCCTGTGACCCCATCCCTATCCACAGCCACAGATCATGGGTCATCCAGGAAGGGAGCTGGCTGCTACAAATCATTGCTAGGATATTCTCCCAGAACAAAACACAGGAAAATTACCAAGAAAAGGATTCCACAGGGCCAGGGTGGAGGCGGTTCCCAGCACGTCCAGGACATGTACACTCTGTCCCCAGTGCTTCTCGGCAGCAAAGAGCCCCGAGAGGCCCCGCTGACAGACTCCCATTGTGCTGGACAGCTGCCCAGCTGGTGAGCCTCCCTCCCACCCACACTCTCAGTGCGCCCTTAACTCCACATTGGGAGCCAGGTCTCTGTGGCTTTTTAAATAAATGTTTAAAATTTCTAATTTTGTATAGGGGGTGGGGAGGTTCATGAGCTGGTGACAGCACACATACGCGCGTGCACACACATGTACACACGCACACACACACGCATGTACACACACACGCGCACACACACACATGCACACACGCATGCACACACACGCATGCACACACACGCATACACACACACATGTACACACGCACACACACACACACACACAACCCAGAATGAAGGAGTAAAGGTCAGATAACAATCTAGGAAAAGGTTCTTTCCCTCTGCCATGTGTTTTCCGAGGATCGAATTCAGTCCATCAGGTCTGATGGCAAGTGCCTTTACCCGATGAACCACCATGGTGGGCCTGAGCCTGGCCCTCCATGTAAGGTTTAGTGAGACTAGCTTTATTTGGTTTCCAGTTCTAAGGCCCACTGTATGCCAGGGAGTGGGGGCAAAACATTCCAGTCTTGAACTGAGCATTAGAAAAAGCATATCAGCCCCTGGACCTTTACTAGAGTTGGGCTTTAGCCCCTAGCTGGTAGGGGAGGGTCTTCAGCAAAGTCAGGAGCAGAATGGATGCAGGCTCTCTCATAATCTGTCGCTTCCACAGAGGGACAATCTGAGCCCAGCACAAGAATTTTAATCTGCTCTCTGGGTACTCTCCAACCAGGACCACTCAGCGTAACGGAACCATCTTGAGTCCCAAGATTGGGATGATGCCGTAAGCGCCAAGGTCTGTGGACACTCAGGTCTGTCCCCACTCAGCTGTGCCCTGCCAAGGCTGAGGTTGCCTGGGGAACTGTCCTTCATTTGGGATTTGGGCGGAGACGTGGAGGCTGATGGGGACTTGGAGTTTGGGACTAGCTGTAGTTCTAAAGTCGGAGGCCAGGAGCCCGAGGCAGCCCAGGGATAGGCTGGCCCCTGCTGACCGAAGTGGCAAACTGCAGCACTGTTGCTGACTTCCCTAATGGGATCAAGGTCACAAAAACAGATACCAGCAGGAAAAATGATTCTTGCCACTGGCTTAACAGAAAGCACCTAGGCCAAAAATACATCTCTAGCCAAGCTTTCTCATGTTTTATGTGACATGAAATGAGTATTTGTTTGTTTTTTGAGACAGGGTTTTACTGTAGCTTTGGAGCCTGTCCTGGAACTCCTTCTGTAGACCAGGCTGGCCTCGAATTCAGAGAGATCCACCTGCCTCTGCCTCCCAAGTGCTGGGATTGCATTTCTAAGGAGTCCCAGTCTCTCACCAAAATAAACTTTTCTTTTTCCTTTCCCAGGAGACATCTGTAGCCAGAGTCATGTGACGTGAGGGAGAAAAGGCGCTGTGTGCTGAGTTCAATTCCCAGCAACCACATGGTGGCTCACAGCCATCTGTAATGAGATCTGGTGCCCTCTTCTGGCCAACAAGCATACAGACAGACAGAACACTGTAAACATAATAAATAAATATTTAAAAAAAAAAAAAGAGGCAAGAGGAGACAGTGGAAGCACCCACTAGCTTCATGGCCCAAGGCAGTAGACACTAAAAGCAGCATCCTTAAAGTGGAAGGCCACAGTTGCTGTCCTCAGGAGCCCAAAACTACAGGCAGTGAGCTCCATCAGCACCGGTAGAAAGGGCTACAGTCCCCTGGTGCAGGCAGTACTGGTGCTGGAATCCCAAGGGCTGAAAGGGTTAAGGACACTCACAACTGGTCATCAGGATTTGTCACACATGCTTGACATTTCAACCCAGATTTTGGCAATTCAGACCTGAATATTCATTATGTCCCTAACAGTCCTATTTTATCTTCATATTCAAAAATGCTATAGTTATAAAACTAAGTAACTCATTAATGATTACTGAGAAGATGGTGAAATTTGATGGGATAAATTTTTAGCCTCTTGGTTCAACATCCTAACACAGAAATCCGTCTTCACATGACCTATCCCCTTCAGGGCTGAGATTGATGAGACACCGACATCACCACCCAAACCACAAAGATAAAACATTAATTTTTTTAAAATATTTATTTATTATGTGTACAACATTCTGCTTCCCACACACCCAAAGAGGGCGCCAGATCTCATTACAGATGGTTGTGAGCCACCATGTGGTTGCTGGGAATTGAACTCAGGACCTTCGGAAGAGCAGGCAATGCTCTTAACCTCTGAGCCATCTCTCCAGCCCCTAAAACATTTATTTTTCATAAGATTTTTGTTTTTGGGAATTTCACATCATGAACTTCGATCACACCTCCCTGTCCTCCCAGGTCTGCCCCCACCTTTGTGACCACCCAAAATAAAAAAAAAGTTTTAAGACAGTTTCTTTGTGTAGCCCTGGCTATTCTGGAACTAGCTCCATAGACCCGGCTGGCCTCAAACTCCACCTGCCTCTGCCTCCCAAACATTGGGATTAGGGGCAATGTGCTACCTTTTTTTTTTTTTTTTTTTTTTTTTTTTTTTTTTTTTTGATTTATCTGTTTCTTTGTGTAACAGCCCTGGCTGTCCTGGAACTAGCTCTTGTAAACCTGACTGGCCTCAAACTCACAAAGATCCGCCTGTCTCTGCCTCCCAAGTGCTGGGATTAAAGGTGTGTGCCACCATCACCTGCCTTACCGTTTACCCTTTAAAGCCTTGAAACATGGCATTTTGGCTTGTAGAGGGTCAGCATCGGTTTCTCAGGACCTATGTAGATGATTCGAGTGATAGGTGTCCAATCACTCAGCCTTTTGGTCAGGCATCTCTGTCCAATGAAGATATTGCTAGCTTCCTTTGTTCTCTGGGAAAGACCCTGGAAACAGCAGGCTGTCCCCCTTACTAGTCTAGCTATAGTAGTACGAAGAAGCGAGATCCTGGCAGACAGGAAAGGATTTCCATCATCACTGCTCTCTTTCTGGCAAGGGTACAACGGGTACCCCTTGCTCTTGTCTACAGCAATATACCATGCTGTGATGGTTTACTGTGTCTACTTGACTGGGTTATAGGATATTTGGTCAACTATTATTACAGGTGTTCTCATGAGTATTTTACATGAGATTGACATTTTACTTGGCTAACCTAATGTGGTTAGGCCCTTTCTGACCAGTTCAGTTAGAAGGCCTGAGTAAAAAGGGGCTGGGCAAGGGATGCAGCTCAGTGGTAGAGCATTTTCCCAACAGGACAAGCTCTGGCTTTGCATCAGGACACAACTTTCCTTTGGGCCTTTACAGGGCACATGCCTTTCGTCCGGCACTGAGACGTCAGCTTCTCACAGCTTGAGCCTGCTGACTTTTAGACAGGAGCCATAGCAAGGCTGTCCTCGTTCTCAGGCCTGACTTCAGACCGGAGCTAAGCCTCATACTCCCCTGGGACTCCGGATTGCTGACTCAGCCTGCAGGTTTGCAGATTTGCCTCAATAATCACATGACCAAGCCTTCAGAATACACCTCAGAATCCTTCTCTCCTTACCCACCCCCTTCCATAGCGACTGTTTCTGTGTAGAACCTAAGTACTGCAAATCCAGGTCTTCTCCCTAATCCATCCCAGCAATATATCTGCGAGATAAATGCTGAGATGGCTTGGGACCCTTAAAAGAGAAGACAAATATATAATACAAAACTACATAATTTGTCAGCCTTTATTAATCAAGAGTGAAGCCGAGCCCTAGAGTTTCCTTTAAAAACAAAACAAAAACCCCTCAACCTTGTTTATAGCAAACAATGATTAATTCTCAGTAACTTTTAATTTTATATTCAACACCATAGATCAAAAATTGTTTGCTTTCCAATCATATATATTATTTTGAGATTAAAACACAAGTGTAAACAGGTTAAAATAAGATTCACCCCAACAATTTAAAAAATAATTCCAATTGAAAGACACTTTAAACACCATGTATAGAACTCAGGACCAAAAGATGACCTTAGAATGTATTTACCTCTGAGGTAGCACAATAATGCTTAGTTGGATTTTTTTATTACAATGAATTAAAAACAAAACAACAACAAAACCCAAGGAATCTAACCTTTGCTCAAGGTGGGCTAAATGGTTTTCTGCAAATCCCCCATGAAGTGAGCGACAGTTTTCATTCTTTTTTTTTTAAGTATAAAGATAGCCCTGCAGTGTGTAATAGGAAACCCCTGGGAAGGCTGCTTCCCATAAAATAGACATTAGAATCATGGAGGAACGTCAGCAGTCAAGACAGGAGGAATAAGAGGTAATCGTAGTGAAAATCAAAACTCAGAACTTGGCGAGATTGGCTTACAAATGTGTATCAAAAACAAAAATTTCAGTATCAACTGACCAAGAAAGATAAAAGATGACATTCATGGGTCCTTTTCTTTCTCCGTGCAAAATGCTTTCATCTTTTAAAAATGAAGGCTGTGACATGCCACAAAACGCTGTGTGCCCAGGCACCAGGGTGCCAGCAGCACCTAACGGCTCCACCATCACGAGCAGAGAATCTGGACCTCTCCAGCTGGAGAACTCTTTTCTTTTTGCCACTTTGCTGCTGAATTTGCTCACTACACTGCTCAATGCTGATCTGAGACTCTGTATCAGGGACACAGAATTCTTTATGAAAACGATGAAGTCAGAGGACAAGAACACAAAAGTCCGTCCTGAAAAGAATTTAATCAAGAGAAGAGTGAGTGGGCAGAGCTGGGGACAGAAAGAAGAAAATCCTGCAGTTGGACCTCAAGGCTCTGAAGACTATTCTCTATCAGCCTAAGTCAACAGCAAAGCCAGGGAAGAGGGGACACCCCGCCCTATGGGCTCAACTGTCGGCAGTAGGGGTTGCTGGCATGAGAACACTGCGACCTTGAGTCTCTGAGCTGCAGAGAACTGGAACACTGTCGGTCCTGGCACTGTGGTAGCAGCTATGTCTCTCGTGGCTCCCACTAGTTCCTTGACTAGAGGACTCTCTCCCAGGCCCCCAACATAGGGGTCACACTGCAGAGAGGGTTCCATCAGTAATTACAGCAGAACTTACATCTGATGATGTTTAATCTGTAAGGGAGCAGGGGGGTGACAAGGGGGACTCTGAAGATTAGACAGGGATGTAAGGGCAGCCTGTAGGAATAACTTCGGCATGAGATTCACAGCCAGCCCTAACCCATGCTGGCATGGAGGCTGAGGTGGGGTTTCAGAGTCCATCTAAGGTCTGGGGGCTGGGCTTTTGGGCTGCTCCTGGAGCCCAATGCACCTCTTACCTTGGCAAGAATCAGGTATTATTCAGTCAAAGTACAAGGTCTGATTTATTTAAGAAAGCAATACCGTAGAAAAGGATCTTAGGAAAATTTGGGATCACAAGGGTTTTCCAGTGCTAGCTGCCTGCTTTGGAGTAGCAGTTACAACCGAACAATTCCCAGAGCTGTAGCAGCTCCTAGGGCAGTCTGCAGAGCCTGCTTTACTCCATGTGACACAGAAAACGTGAGTAATTACCAAAATGGTGGTGACTCATCTATTCTGGACATTTCTTGGCTCCAGTGACCACGGCAGAAGCTGAGAGAGACAGAAAGGCCTTCACAGTAAGTCAATGTTTATAAATGGTACCCTTTCTTCCAGTGGTTGTTATGGTGTTGGAGAGCAAACCCAGGGCCTTGCACATGCTACGTAAGTGTTCTGCCACTGAGCCATGCACACCCCTGTCCCAATGATACCAAGTTTTGAAAAGAGAGATTTAGAATAAATGTCTGAGTCAGTTAGTTGACAAACTCCATGTACAGGAATATGTCCAAGGTGAATCCCCTAAATAGAGAAATAATTTCCTTAAAAAAAAGTTAGCTTCTTAAGAGTTTAAAAGTTGATGATCACTAGCCAAGCTATGCAGCAATGCTGGAAGGAGCTGGAAAAGGTTCTCTGCGCAGCACAACCTGCTGTCAGTGCAGCAATGCCACCAAGAGCTGGCAAGGGTTGCTCAGGGAACACTCGGGTCAGGTAACCTGATGACACCTCCAGACACTGTCCTTGTAGGAGCACCACGCTCTAAGCAGCTGAGCTAACCAACTCCCATTTGCCCCACAGAAATAGACAATTTATTAATGCAAATTGCACAGAGGTTAGAAAAAGACAAAACAAAACTTACTAAAAACAAACAGCAAATCCCTAACCCAGCTAACCTTTCCTGGCTCTTTTCGGCTGGAAACAGTGCTGAGCCCGTTTCCTGCTAATGTGAATCTAAGCCATCAGTCTGCTCTGCATGGACCTGCTGGGCCTTCAACAGGCCTTTTTCTGGGCGTCACTATGGTCTTGGACACAGCTCTATGGTGTGCAGCTGCTGGCAGACAGTACAGGGCCACTGGGGCACAAGGCTCCATTATAACTGCCACCATTTTCCAATGGGAAAGCAAAAGCAGCAATTGTGAACACACTGTGGACTTTCTCAGACAAATGAGGAGATAGAAGGCTGTACCAATCCCTCCCTTGAGAAGGACTACGGCGGTGTCTACAGTTATTCAACAAGTTTCTGCAGACCTTAGGGTAACTTTCAGAAGCAAACATTAGCAGCAAGGAGGAAAGGAGGATGTTTACACTTTGGACTTTGTATCAGGCACTTAAATTGCTGGAGAGACATGCCATTCTGAACCAAAGATGTGAAAACTGGGTTGAAGGAATCGTTACATAAGTGGTCTAATGATGGGCTTTCAGAAGCAAAGTGGAGGTGTGGGTGGAGCCTCTGTCCATCTTTCAGTGCTGACTTTCAAGATTTCTAAATGCCCTTAACCACAGCAATGGCAGCGGCGGTGACAGCAGCAGGAACGGTTCTGTCGTGTCTGTTTTCTGTGTGTTCTGTGGCTGACTGGAAGGTTTTGGTGTCACACTGAGAAGGCTCTGACATTCACCGCATCTACTGCCCAGGATCCATCAGATCTAAGTTGGAGCCAAACATCTTCACCAGCTGCTCCTCATAGTGTGAGATGTTCCTCTTCATGATGTCCATGCACGGTCCCAGAAGCCTCTCAAATGCTTGAACATCCATAACTGCATTGTTTGAAAAAAAAGAGGAGTGGGAGAGAATGATTTCTTGCATTACTACTTACTCATGTTACAGGAGAGTAAATGTTAGGGTACGGGGAATGTTTCTGTAGGAACACAGCAGCACCCACCTGTCCTGTTCCTCCACAGACCTGTATGCCTGTCTTCCTCAGGATTGCTCATTGTTCAGAACTGATTGCTAGGGTACTGGGGTAAAACTTATGGCACAGCATGTGCTGAGAATGCACAATGTTCTAAGTTCAATGCCCAACACCTCCCCCACCAAAAATACCTTTGCTCTAAGAATTCATTTAAACCAACTACCCAGACCTAGATCTAAATGAGTCAGCAGAGTAAGTCAAGGCTTGCTAACAGGAAAAACCTAAAAGACCCTGTTTATTAGAAAAAAGTTAGTAATGCACAAAGAATTTTCTTTTCATTTTAAAGTTTTTATTAGCACATGAATCACACATAATGGTTTTTATTATTTATTTATTTATTTTTGTTTTTTTCGAGACAGGGTTTCTCTGTGGTTTTGGAGCCTGTCCTGGAACTAGCTCTTGTAGACCAGGCTGGTCTTGAACTCACAGAGATCCGCCTGCCTCTGCCTCCCGAGTGCTGGGATTAAAGGCATACGCCACCACCGCCCGGCCATGCATATAATTTTGATCATAGTCACCCATCCCATCTCTTGCCCCACTCCCGCCCATCCCTCCTATTCCCACCCATCTTCCCTCTTGCTCTTCTAATTTCATGTCTTTTGTTGGGGGTAGGAGGAAGGCAAAGTTTAATTAGCATTACATTGTGGGCGACTTATCAGTGGCTACCCTATAAAGAAACTATTACCTGTCTAAGGTTGGGGAGGGGCTTGTGAGGTCTCAGAAAGAATTTTTCTTACCTAAGCATTTGACATCTCCAACCGCATAGGCAGAAGCAGCTCTGGGTTTATTGGTGACCAGTGCGAGCTCTCCAAAGTACTGCCCCTTATGACAGTGGGCAATCTCAACTTCCTGGTTCCCACCGTTCTTGTTCGATTTAGTCTACAACAGGTAAAGAATAGGATCCAGGCTGATTCTAGGATCACAGCTGTGCCCAGCTGCACACACTCAAATTCCTTTCTCAAAGTTCAACAAAATTACTGAGAAATTCCCTCTGTAGAAACTCTGAACTGTATCCTGTAAACTCAACAGACAAATCTCCGCAGTCTGACACAACTGAAGACTTGTCTTCCTTGGCACTCCACCTAAGCCCTAACACACTTTCGATAATGGTTAAACAGGAGCCGCTCAAGCCTAGCATTTTCTGTGGAGATGACAAATTCTTCTGGGAGATGTGACCGAAGCCCAGGTGATTCTTCCTAGGAATGAACTCTTCTATTAGTGACAAGCCAGAGCACAAGACTGTGAGTTGATTAGAGACTGTCTTGTATTGTTCATTACAGTGATATTTCTTTTCTTTTTTGGGGGGGTATTGTACCTTTACATATGAATTTTTTTAATTTTATCTTTAAAAATACTGTCTTTTTTCATTTAACATACCAATCCTAGTTCCCATTCCTTCCTGTCCTCCCATCCCCTTCACCCTCCCCCACATCCCCATCCACTTCTCAAAGAGTTGGTAAAGCACACTGCTTTGAGGAAGGACCAAGGCCCTCCTCCCTACTTTATCTAGAAAAAATATGGAACACTTCACGAATTTGCGTGCCATCCTCATGCAGGGGCCATGCTAATACTCTCTGTATTGTTCCAATTTTAGTGTATGTGCTGCCGAAGCAAGCACGTGGTGGTTTTTTTTGTTTTTTGTTTTTGTTTTTCGAGACAGGGTTTTTCTGTAGCATTGGTGCCCGTCCTGGAACTAGCTCTTGTAGACCAGGCTGGCCTCGAACTCCCCAGAGATCCGCCTGCCTCTGCCTCCCGAGTGCTAGGATTAAAGGCATGTGCCACCACCGCCCGGCTGTGGTGTTTTTTTTTTTTTTTTAATATTTTTCTTTCTTTCTTTTAGATTTATTTATTATATATACAGTGTTCTGCCTGCATGTATATAGGCCAGAAGAGGGCACCAGATTTCATTATGGATGGTTGTGAGCCACCATGTGGTTGCTGGGAATTGAACTCGGGACCTTTGGAAGAGCAGTCAGTACTCTTAACCACTGAGCCATCTCTCCAGCCCCATTTCTTTTAAAGCACTATTTGCACTTACGCCGGTTTTGCACCTCCATTCTTAAGAACTATGTTCTTTAAACGTATGTGCTATATTGCATTTACTTACTACCCTGGGTTTTTTATTTCTTACAATCCATCTACTAAGTCAGTCAGTAACAACAAATTATGAGAATCAGTCTCATTCTCTAAGAACCACTAATCTTTTAGGGAGAAAGATAGTGCCCCCACTTTTGTTTTTGTGATAGAGTCTCACTTTGTAGCTTCTGGCTAGCCCAGAACTATTCTGTAGACCAGGCTGAGCCTGCCTCTGCCTTCTGAGTGCTAGGATTACAGGTGTCTGCTACCATGACTGACTAATCCTTTTTTTCTTAGTTTTTAAAATTTTTATTTATTTATATTTTATATATAAGGGCTCTGCATGCACACCTGCAGGCCAGAAGAGGGCAACAGATCCTATTTACAGATGGTTGTGAGCCACCATGTGGATGCTGGGAACTGAACTAAGGACCTCTAGAAGAGCAGCAGAGCCACCTCTCCAGCTCCCTTTGTTATTTTTTTAAAGATATGTTCCCCCAGCACTCAGGAGACAGAGACACGTGAATCTCAATGAGTTCAAGGCCAGCCTGGTCTACATAGCAATTATACTATGTTAAAAGTTAAAGCCTTCCTTTTTGTTTAAACAGAAAAGGGGTAATGGTTTAGGAGTTCCTTCTGTTTGTGTGTTGCTTTCATTGGTTAATGAATAAAGAAACTGCCTTGGCCTAGTTGATAAGGCAAAACTTAGGTAGGCGGAGAAAACAACTGAATGCTGGGAGGAAAAAGGGCAGAGTCAGAGAAGCCATGGATCCTCTGCCTGAGATGGACACCGGTTAGAATCTCCAGTAAGTCACTGCCACGTGGTGATTGATACACAGATTAATGGAGCTGGGCTAGACTAATATGTAAGAGTTAGCCAATAAGAAGTTAGAGCTAACGGGCAAGCAGTGTGTTAATTAATACAGTTTCTGTGTGGTTATTTCGGGTGAAACTAGCACGGGGGGGGGGGGGAAGGGGGACAAACAAGGGGCCCTCTCCTTATAGCAATTGGCGCCCAGAGTTTCAGGATAGCCAAGACTGTTACACAAAGAAACCCTATCCTGAAAAACCAAAGATTTTTTCCCCCCAGTTTTTGAAAGCATTTTATTTTCATGTGTGTGTATATGCCATGTAGGTTCAGGTGTCCATGAGGTCCAGAGAGGATGCCAGATATCTTGGAGCTGGAGCTACAGAAGTTATGAGCCATCCCAATATGGGTTCTGGGAGCTAAACTTGGGTTCTCGGGAAAAGCAGTATATGCTCTTTAACTGCTGTGCCACCTTGCTGGCCCCTTAACTGGTGTGTGTCGTGTTGTGTGTTTACTTCCTGATTTTCTGTGTGAACCTGTTGGCCTCTATGTGTGCTTGTGCAGGTGCCTATGGAGTCCAGATGGGAGTGTCAGATCCCCTGGAACTGTTGTTTCAGGTGACATCCACCTGTATGCATGCTGAGAACTAAACCTGGGAATTTCCTCAGCAAAAACCAGTTCCTTAAAGAACAGGTTTCTCTGGGTAGCCCTGGTTGTCCTGGAACTAGCTCTGTAGACCAGGTTGGCCTTGGACTCACAGAGATCCACCTGCCTCTGCCTCTGCCTCCAGAGTGTTGGGATTGAAGGTGCACGCCACCACTGCCTGGTAGAATTTTTTTTAAATGTTACTTTATGTTTTTCCTACATGCGTGTCTGTGTACTACTTGGCTACCTGCTACCCTTGGGGGCTGGGAGAGTGTCAGATCCCATAGAACTGGAGTTACAGGCAGTTGTGAGTAGCTGCATGGGTGCTGGGAATGAAACTATGTCCTCTGAACAGCAGCCAGTGCTCCTAACTGCTGATCTATCCCTCCAGCCCTCAAAGGAATTTTCTAGTATTTCACCCCTATTTCTGAGTATGTGAAGGTGTGTGTGTTCCTCGGTATGCAGCCCATGAAAGCAGGAAGAGAGCACCTGCTGTCGTCTTCTGTCATTATTACCTATTCCTTTGCTGAAGCACGGCTTTCCCCAGCATCTAAGGCTTAATTATTCCCAAGGTTGGAGGCCAACAAGCCTCAAGAGATCCTCCTATCTCCACCTACCTTGGAGCTGGGGCTACAAGCACTTCAGAGGATGTTTGGCTTATGTGGGTACTGAGATTCAATCTGGTCCCTATGATTGTAGAGCAAGTACTCTTAATTCTTGAGCTATTTCTCTGGTCCCAATTCATTCTTTTTTTTTTTTTTAAAGATTTATTTATTATGTATACAACATTCTGCCTTGATGTATACCCGCATGCCTGAGGAGGGCGCCAGATCTCAGTACAGATGGTTGTGAGCCACCATGTGTTTGCTGGGAATTGAACTCAGGACCTCTGGAAGAGCAGCCAGTGCTCTTAACCTCTGAGCCATCTCTCCAGCCCCCCCAATTCATTCTTGAAACATGTTCTGCTATCATTTGTTTCTGTTTGTTTGAACGTGTGTGGGCATGCACATGCCACAGCCCTGGTGTAGCAGTCTGAGGATACTTTGTAAGGATCACTTCTCTCTTTACACCATGTGAATTCTGGGAATCAAATTCAGGTTATCAGACTTTAGAACAATCACCTTTATCCAATAAATTGTCTTGCTGGGTCTTCTTTGTTGGTAGTATTATTGTTTTTCTTTTTTTTTTTTTTAAATATTTATTTATTCATTATGGATACAATATTCTGTCTGTGTGTATGTCTGCAGGCCAGAAGAGGGCACCAAACTCCATTACAGATGGTTGTGAGCCACCATGTGGTTGCTGGGAATTGAACTCAGGACCTTTGGAAGAGCAGGCAATGCTCTTAACCACTGAGCCATCTCTCCAGCCCCCTGTTTTTCTTTTTTTAAAAAAAATATTTATTTATTATGTATACAATATTCTGTCTGTGTGTATACCTGCAGGCCAGAAGAGGGCACCAGACCTCATTACAGATGGTTGTGAGCCACCATGTGGTTGCTGGGAATTGAACTCGGGACCTTTAGAAGAGCAGGCAATGCTCTTAACCACTGAGCCATTTCTCCAGCCCAGTATTATTGTTTTTCAAAAGACTGTATCTTTAATTATGTGTACGTGGGCTTGTGCAAACAAATGTAGGTGCCAAGAGAGTTCAGAAAGTGGTCAGATTCCCTGGAGTTGTTTTGAGCCATCCTATGTGGTGCTGGGAATCAAACTCAGATCCTGTGCAAAAGTAGCAAGCTTAACTGCAGAGCCCATCTCCCTAGGCCTATCTTCTTTATTATCTGCAAATGGAAATTAAAAACTGGCACTCTAAGTTTAGCCTTCTCACCCTCCACACCTGCCTTGACCTATCAGCTCTGTTTGAAGCTGCTCTGCTGCTCCAGGTGAACCAATGCAATCTTTTACTTTTTTTTTTCTTTCAAGACAGGGTTTCTCTGTGTAACAGCCCTGGCAATCCTGGAACTAGTTCTTGTAGACCAGGCTGGCCTCAAACTCACAGAGATCCGCCTGCCTCTGCCTCCTGAGTGCTGGGATTAAAGGCGTGCGCCACCATCACCCAGCTGTTCTTTCTTTTTGAGACAGAGTGTCTGTCATGTAGCCAAAGCTGGCTTCAAACTCTATGTAGTTGAGGAAGACTTTGAACCTCTGATTGTCCTGCTCCCACCTCATAAGCACTGGGATTAAAGGAATGCTCCACACCCAGCTTCTGTTTCTAACTTTTGAAGCATCCTTTGGCACTGTAGAAATATTTGTGCCTCCTCAGTCCATTTTCCTGAACAGCACTTACTGCACCATCACACACAAAAGCTCCCTTACAACGCAGGTCTAAGGCAGAGCCCAAGACTTTGAATTTCTGATAAACTCTCTGACTCCCCTGGTACTACTCATCAAACACTATACTATGATAACAGACAGTGCCAGTGAACATTTGAGAAATGTACAAATATGAATTAGTAGTTTAAAAGCTGCAACTGAAAGAACACAAACACTTCAAACTACTGTTCTATGTGAAACAATGGCTCTATTTAAAAACCTTACTGTGTTGCAGTATTATTATTGCATGTGTACATGTTCCACAGTGCACAAGTGGGGATCAGAGTTGGTACTCTCTTTCCAACAAAAAAGTGGATCAAACTCAGAATACTAAGTCATCTCAATAGCCTGACAGCTCTAATTTTAAGATTTATTATATAGTGTTTTGCCTACATGCATGCCTGAACACCAGAAGAGGGCACCAGATCTCATTATAGATGGTTGTGAGCCACCATAGGGTTGTTGCGAAGTGAACTCAGGACTTCTAGAAGAGCATTCAGTGTTCCTAACCTCTGAGCCATCTCTCCAGCTTCTGACACCTCTATTTTAAATTAAGAATCAAGCTATCATTTAGACAGTAATAAATGTAAGTGGTTTGTTTTTCATGTTTTTAATTGGAAATTTTGTATCTTGCACAATTTCAAGCTGGGCAGTAATACGAGCACTGCCTTCAGTTCTTTCTGCTGTCTTGAGGTAGAATTTTACTTACAGTCTAGACTGTTCTCAAATTCATCATCTTCCTACCTCCATATCTTCCCTGACACTAGTTTAAAACTTTACTAAATATATTTTTAATAGATTTCATACTAGATTTAGTGTATACATATATAAGTACTAAATATATATACTATATCCATATATACACACTAAATATACATGTAACTTACTATTTCAACAAATTTATATTCTTAAAAAAATGAATGTTTGAGTATGATAGATTGAATGTTAAGAATTTTTCCTCCCAGGTTGGGGATGTAGCTCAGCTGCTGGAATGCTTGCCTACAATTCATGGAGTCCTTGGTTTGTACATGCATACAATCATAGGCTTATGCCTATTTATGTCTATAATCATAACGGAGGTAGAGTCAAGTTTTCACAAGTTCAAAGTCACCCTCAGTTATATACATAGTCAAATTTGAAGCCAGCCAGCCTGGACTATATAAAATGATCTCAAAAAAAAAAAAAAAAAAAAGGAGGAGGAGGAGGACGAAGAAGAAGAAGAAGAAGAAGAAGATTTTCCCACATATAGGTCATCAATTATCATCATCTTTCTATCCTCAAATACCATAACAGGAATAAGATGAAGACTTCCTCTGGCAACATCCTAAAAACAAGGATGCTTTCTTCACATCCCGCCTCCTATATACCTATTATATAATGTTCCTACACTCATTAGGGTTTTTATATCTCTTTTTATTATTCCTGGTAGTCACCCCGGGTAGCACAATGACGGCTCTAGACTCTAAAGCACAGGCCATATTGTATAACGTGAACACTACTGTGGGGACACCTGGCACAGCACCACCCGTACTCACCTTGCTTTTAATCAAGATGCTCACTTCCCCGGATTCTATAATATAAAAGCTGTCAGCCTTGTCACCCTGAAAAAGAAGAACTTAGGTCAGAGTCACAAACAGCAGTGATGACTGTGAGCACTGTCTGACCTCAGGTTTTTATCTCCAACTCAACAAGCAGATCGATGGCTAATAAATTCATAGTAAATTAGAGAATCCTGATGACTAAGACATTAACCCAATTATGACTGACACATGTCCCACCCTCTTAGTCTTTATATTTACCTCCAGGAATGTGACCAGGTTACCAACTACACATCATTGCTGTTCTGACTGGCTATGTTGCTGTGCTGAAACCCTTTTCAGGGACCAGCAAACAATACTGCAAATGTGTCAAGTAACTCCTGGAGTGTGAGGTTGTGGTAGACTGAATGTAACTGGCCCTCATAAGCTCAGAGGGAGTGACACTATTGGGACTACTGAGGTCTCTTTTGCTTAAGCTTTGCCCAGTGTTATAGACCACTTCTTGTTGCCTACAAGATATAGGACTCTCAGCTACTTCACCAGCACCATGTCTGCCTGTATATCACCACGCTCCCTGCCTTGAAGATAATTGATTGAACCTCTGAATCATAAGCGAGCCACCCCAATTAAATGTTTTCCTTTATAAGAGTTGCCATGGTCATGCTGTCTCTTCACAACAATAGAGCATAGACTAAGACAGAGGTCTAGGAATAATCTTGATCAATAAACACAATCCTCAAGAAGAGACTGAGGAGGAAGCTCAAGCATTGAGCATTACAAGTCAGGTACAAGGACCTGAGTTCAATCCTCAGAACCTATGTTGGAGGTAGGAGGAGCCAGAAGTGGTGGTGCACACACGAAAGCCAGTGCTGGTGAGGCAGACACAGGCAGATCCCTGGGGCTTGCCAGCCAGCCAGCCAGCCAGCCAGCCAGCCAGCCAGCCAGCCAGCCAGCCAGTCAGCCAGCCAGCCAGCCAGCCAGAGGCCTTGTTTTGTTTTTTTTTGTTTTTGACACAGGTTTCCCTGTGTAGCCCTGGATGTCCTGAAACTTGCTTTGTAGAGTCCAAGCTGGCCTCGAATTCAGAGATCTGACTGCCTCTGCCTTCTGAGTGTTGGAATTAAAGACATGTGTGACCACATTCAGGGAGACCTTGGTGCTATTTGTTGTTATTTTTTTCTTTAAAGTAGATTGTGCATTAGGAATGAGACTTGAGGTTGTCCACCCCCTTCCCCCATAAACACAGAGAGAATAGCATGGATCTATGTGGACAGCTCTGTCTTGATTCAGTAGGTGCTTTAACACCATCTTTGTAAGCTTTAGGCTTTCCCTTTGTTTGGCTTACTATTAAACTACCTGGCTAAATAAGCCAGGTAATTCAACAAATAATGTACTATGTTCTCACTGTGTGCAGACATTGTCCCAGGTACATGGCTAAAACAAACAAACCAAGAAATATGATAACCAGTAAATTATACAGCTGTGTTGGAGGATGGCAGTGCTACAGGAAAAGAACAGAGCAGGACCATAGGCTCTCAAATGCTGGTAGAGGGACCGGCTACTGCATACAACACAGCTTCAGCATGAATGGTGGAATCTGAGCGAAAGCTGGAAGAAGAGGGCAAGCAGATAAGGGAGAAGAGCTTCAGGCTTCTTTCACTTTCTCCTCCCTCACAATTAAGGTCTGGAACAAATCACAGATGACCCAGTAGCAATCATGTGCTACGTAGGTTGGTTGTTTGGAGACCTGTCTGGTTATACAGATCATTAGCTAGTCTCAAACTTTCAACTCTCCTTCCTCTTTCTCTCCCGTGCACTACCACACACTCATCTTGGTGTGGATTAGACAAGACTTCAAAACTCAACTGGGACCACACAGTTGAGGATGACTTGCCTGAGTTAATCTAGTCCCAGGCCAGGCATGATGGCTCATGCCTATAATCACAGCACTCAGACAGCTGAGGCAGAAGAATTGTTCTGAGTTTGAGGACAACTTAGGTTACAGAGCAAGGCCCTTGTCAAAAATTATGGTTTAGGCCGGGCAGTGGTGGCACACGCCTTTAATCCCAACACTTGGGAGGCAGAGGCAGGCGGATCTCTGTGAGTTCGAGACCAGCCTGGTGTACAAGAGCTAGTTCCAGGACAGGCTCCAAAACCACAGAGAAACCCTGTCTCAAAAAAATAAATAAATAAAAAATTATGGTTTGGATGTAAATGTCTCACAAAGGCTCACATGTTTGAACACTTGGCTCCCAACTGGTGACACTTTCTTGGGAAGTTACCCATCCTTTGGAATGTGGGGCCTACCCTCATCAGTAGGAGTGGGCCTGTGAGAATTATTGCCTAGTCCTTCTCCCCATTTGTTCCTTGATTATTGTCATTACTGTGAGGGGCCAGCTACCACACACCGACTAGTTCCTTCCGCTGTGATGAACTGGGATCCCCTGAAACTGTGAGCCAGAATCAACTTTCCTTCCCTCTCTTCAGAAAGTTGTTTCTGTCAGCAATTTGATCAGAGATAAGCAAGAGAACTGACAGAATTTTGTCAATTCTACTGGAATTTCAGATACAATATGACCAATAATGTGAGAGGAGAGAGATAAGCTCTTAGGGATGGGCCACCATACCCACTCTCACTGGCTAGCTTTTTTTTTTTCTTCTTTTTTTCTTTTTGAGGCAGGGTTTCCTCTGTGAAGCCCTGGCTGTCCTGGAACTCACTTTGTAGACCAGGCTGGCCTCGAATTCAGAGACCCACCTGCCTCTGGCTCTGGGATTAAAGGTGTGCACTGCCGCCTGGCTCTGGCGAGTATTTTTATGCAGACAGCATCTGTGGTGCAGATGTGCAATAATGTGGAGAAAAGTTTATGCTATGCTTCAAGCACAACAAATGCTTTTTAATATATATATATAGTTCCTTGCCTTAAATGTGAGCAAAGTTTTACTTTACAAACAAAATAAACGAACATTTCATGTAGTTTGCATTTTGTATATTCAAAGCAAAAATTGAGTTTTAAATAAACTTATAAAAACAAAGTTGCAGGCCAGGTGGTGGCGGCGCACGCCTTTAATTCCAGCACTCGGGAGGCAGAGGCAGGTAATCTCTGTGAGTTTGAGGCCAGCCTGGTCTACAAGACAGGCTCCAAAGCCACAGAGAAGCCCTGTCTCGAAAAAACAAAACAAAACAAAAACCCGAACAAACAAAAGAAAAAAAAAACGAAGTTGCACTTATTCATCAGGCCCGGCTCAAATGAAACTTCTTTATGAAATGACATGGTTTAATTCCTTCCTTTTCTATACTCTCCCTTTTCTCATATGTATTATCAGAGTGCTTATTATTTCGGTCTCATTTATCCTAACCTTAAATTATATAAGGGAACCTGGAAAGCAAAGCCATTCAGAGATGTAACCTAAAACGAACATCAGACTTTTGTCAGTGCTCTGTCTTGTCTAGTGGGACTTTCTCCTCCTCTTTCATCTTCAGTCTGAGCACTTCTCAAAGTTCTGGTGGGGCCAGTTCTATAGACCTGGAGTTACAGTGATCTGAAACCATCCTCCTCAACCCAGCTGTGTTCAAGGGCAAACAAAGTACCCAACTCAACTCAACCAGATGCCTTCCCAGTGTTCTTGTCAGAGGCACTGGCAGGAAGTTTGTATCTGGAAAAGGCCCTAAACTATTTATATGTAATTAAAATACAAATACGGGAGATAGAGAAAATTATCACATAATATAAAGACATTTTGGTAAAGTGGTGGTATACACCTTTAATCCCAGCATTTGGGAGGCAGAGGTAGGCAGGTGTCTGGGAGTTCAAGGACAGCCAGGGATGTTATACAGGGAAACCCTATCTCAAAAAACAAAAACAAAAAAAGAGATTGCTATATAGCTGAGAGTGGCCCTGAACTCCTAACCCACCTGCCTCCACTTCCCAACTGTTCAGATTCTAGGCATACACCACTACCCCTACTTTGCAGTCTTTAATTATAATGGTTCAGTTCACTGTATAATATCTTGCATTATCCAAAAACAACTTATGAAAAAGATACAAAGGATATCAAGACAGCTCATAGGTCTGATTATCACTGAATGCTAAGGATTCTGGTGTCATATCATCAACAGGTTGCTTTTGTGCCAGCAGAGACAACAGAGAGCATAAGCCTCCAGTTTTCTCTGGATTCTAATAGAGATAATAAAGCTTACTTAGGGTCAATAGCAAATAACATCCAATAGAAGACAACCCCAAAATGAATGGAGGTCTGAGCCTGGTGGCATGTGACTGCAATCAGTGACTCAGGAGGCTTCCGAGGTTAGGACAAAGTGATAATACTCTGTCTCGAAACACAAACATAAAAAAGGGCTGAGGGTGCAGTGGCGGAAGATTTGCTTAGCAGTGAATTTAGTCCTTCAAGGGAAAAGAGGCAGCAGGAAACAGACAAAAGGAACTTTAGAGGTCTTTGTAGGAGGGGCGACACAGCTTCCAACAGTGGAGGACATTAAATAGACCAGACTGGCCTCAAACTCAAAGAGCCCTGCCTGTCTGTCTTTCCTGAGTGCTGGGATTAAGGGTAGACCATCACCCCTATTGGAGTCAGAATAATACAATGTGGCCCAGGCTGGCCTGAACTTGTGAACCTCCTGCCCTGGCCTCAAGTGCTGGCATTGCAGGTGTGCACTACTATACTCTGTGATACATTGTTCCTTTTGGGAGTCCAGACCCCAACTCACCTGAGTGATTATTCGCTCTCCATCCTTATAGATCTTTTCTCCGATCACATCCACAATCTTCATTCGTTCTGACATCTACAAAACATATAGTTTAGGGAAAAAACCCGATTGAATGTCATTGCTACAGAACTAGGTTAAAACAGTATACTTGAAAACCTAGGAACAGTTTTAACAGCTCTTCCTAGACCATATAAACAGACTCTTATTCAAACTTTACCTCTAGTGATTTAAAGAGTGGCACAGACTCAATAAATGATTCAAACATCTTCCTCTTTTTTGCATTGTTTTTCACTATGATTCTTCTAAAAGTCACCCGGTCCTACAAGAAAAAAAAATATGAAAATTCTAGTACATGCCCGTGTAAGAGAATATCTATGGTTTAGATAACTGAACCACTGCGGCCACCAAAGCCTATGAAGTCAGTGTACCAACAGAGTTTAATGATGCTGGAAGAGAGAAACTCTAACCGGTGCTAGGGCAGAAACCTCCTAAACGGTAGCTTGCCGTGTTCAATGAGTACCATCTATGGGCCATAAATAGAACATGAACAAAACTCCCACTAAATACTCAGTGCTCAGACACCTTCAGAAAAGGCAGAAGTAAGGGCAAACAATCAGGCTGTTCTTGCCCTCCAGAGGTTTGCAACTGTAATGAGGAAACAACACAAAATATACAGGGCCATGCTATAATCAATACTTAGGAGGTTGAGGCAGGAAAACCATAAACTCAAGACCACTCTGGACTACATGGGCCAGCCTGGATGATAGTGAGACCCTATTTCAAACAAAAACAAAGCATAAAACATATAAGAATTTTTGCAATTGATATATGAACTGAAATGTACTAAGACAAAGTACAGAAGGCAAATGCTACAGTCATTTCCAGGATCGATTCCTGGGCATGGCAGTACAAGTCTATGATCTCAGCCACTCAGAAAGGCAAGACAGAAGATTCAAAAGTACTAGGTCCATTTGATTAACTTAGTTCTGTCTCACAAGAAAATGGTTGTGAAATGTGGCTCAGTGATAGCACACTTGTCTAGAATTCAGGATGTTCTCTGATCAATCTCTAGTGCTGTCCAAAAAATATTTTAAGCCTTTTTCCCCCCCTGAGACAGTGTTTCTCTGTGTATCCCTGACTATTCGGGAACTCACTCTGTAGACCAGGCTGTCCTCAAACTCAGAGATCTGCCTGCCTCGCCTCCTGAGTGCTGGGAATAATGGTATGTGCCACTATTGCCTGACTAAATTTTAAGTCTTTCCAAGGCATTTCCAAGAATTTCTAGGTGGGAAAAGAGCAATTACAGCAGGAAAAAGCAATGAAAGATAATATTGCAGGAAAAAAAATAAATTTGCTGGGGACATGAGGTAGGGATAAGAGTTAAATTAATGAAAAGTATTCAAGATGGAAACTGGGTAAGTGAAAAAATGATGAAGCTAGATGGTAGTGGCACACTCCCTTAGACCTCTGTGAGCTGAGACTCATTTACCTAACCAGAGAAGGCACTTCCACTCCCAGTAGAGGGTGATGGTGGGCTCCTTATCCTTCACTGCTCTAAACTACAGTATACTATTTTACAGCTCTCCTGCTGGCATTTAGTTAAAAGTTGGTCTCCATTTTCTTCACTATCTGCTTGCTTGACAGGAGTATTCAGTCTTACTGCTTTCATGGGTTGCATCATCTGCCACTCATTTCTGAATTCTAAGGTAAGGAATTTTTCATGTAAAGGGTTACTTTCACACTTTGGATTATTATGCCATTACACTAGAATTCAATTTCTATATATTTTCTGGTCTAATCTAGGCCAAGAATATCGTAGAAAGAGAGTAATTAAGACTGAGAAACTGCTGCCAGGTATGGTGGTACACGCCTTTAATCCCAGCACTTGAAAGTCAGAAGCAGACAGACCTCTATGAGTTTGAGATCAGCCAAGACCACATGATGAAATCCTATCTCAAAAAAAATAAAATAAAAAATAAAAAAATAAAAAAGGCTGAGAAAAATGATAACTATGAAGTTCCCTTCTATATGTTTGGATGTTGTTAAAAACATGTTAAAATATATAATGTGACCAAATAATTACAAATATAAAAGTAAACACTATTTCTAGGTAATAAGAATACAGATTTTCTTCAGTGACTTGTCTTGAGGTTTCTCCAGCCAATTATTGATAGTAGCCCTTTTGAATAAGCCAATCATAATAGTCAAAGGACAACCCCCAGACACCCCCCTTTGCTTCTGTAGCCTTTTCCTTTAAAAGTAGCCTGTACCAGCTATTCAGGGTCTTTCTGGCCTCTAATGCTGGAAGACCCTGTCATGACAGAATTAATAAAATCCTCATGCTTTTACATCAGCTGTGGTGTGAGAGGTGATCTCTGGGGGCAACTCCTCCTTGGTGTTTGGACTCTAGGGTCCAACAGATGTGTCCTCAGCTGCAGCCACTAAGAGCACCTCCTGTGCATATTCGTTACATTCCCTTTTTTTTTAATATTTATTTATTTATTTAGGATACAATATTCTGTTTGCATATATGCCTGCTAGAAGAGGGCACCAGACCTCATTACAGATGGTTGTGAGCCACCATGTGGATGCTGGGAATTGAACTCGGGTCCTCTGGAAGAACACGCAATGCTCTTAACCGCTGAGCCATCTCTCCAGCCCT
>NW_026067915.1:9569332-9574516 GCF_014885135.2 Alexandromys fortis | reverse complement strand
CAAATTTTAAAAATTTTGGTTAATTCTATGATAATTATATGACATGAATTAATTATTATAAGGCAAGTAGAAGCTATTACAGATACACTTATTTTAAAAGTGAAATGTGAAATATGGAGGCCAGGTGCACACTTTTAATCCCAGCACTCAGGAAGCAGAGGCAGGCAGACCTCTGAGTTTGAGACCAGTCTGCTCTAGAGAGTGAGTTCCAGGATAATCAGGGCTAAAGAGAGAAAAACTGTCTTGAAAAACAAAACAAAACAACAAAAAAAAAAAACAACAACAAAAGTGAAATACGGAATTTGTATTAAGATATTTTTGAAGGAAGAGTTACAAATTATGGACATGTAACTTAATATAAAAAGAAATGAAATGAGGCAGATAGTAGATAATATGATACAAGAACCATAGTAGTGTTTTGCTTAATGCAAAAATCCATTTCCCTATGGTCATTAGCATTCCTGAAGAAGGAAGCACTGGACATAGGCACAGAGGAAATGACAGAACACAAAGTGACTGCTGTGGACACCACCATCCCTATACTACTGTTCCTCCTCCTCTTTTGTGTGCACAGGTACATTAGTGATAGGGACTCTCTTCTGTAGCCCTCTTGAACTACTTAAATACATAGAGTTCTCTATGTCTAATTGCCTATAAAAACAAGGAAAAATGTAGCAAGAGCCCTGTCACTACTAGGTTACAGACCACTCACATTTCTGTAACTTAAAGGATTTGCTGTTAAGTCACTGAGGAAAATGGAAAGATACATGTACATGAGACCTTTTAGAGCATACTTTTCAGATAACTAGCTATGAAAGACAGGCAACACTACACCATGCATTTCTCTCACTCACCAATCCCCAAAGGGAGCCTTCTGAGGTGGCGACAATGGTAGCAGCTCTCGGGGTATTGTACATCAGAGCTAGTTCTCCAAAACTGCCACGGTTGTCATACTGACCAACAGAACGTGTTTGATTATCTTTTGTTACTAAAATGTCATAGGTTCCCCTAGAAGAATGACAAAAAATAATTAATTACTTCTGGTAAGTTTAAGAACTGACTGCTACATATAAAACATAGGGGAGCAGAGCTGGGACATAGCTCACTTGATAGAGATTTTGCCTAGCATGCAGGAGGCCCTGAGTTTGATCCTAGATCTAGATAAACCAGGCATAGATGCAAGTCTGTAATTACAGCACTCAGGAGTTAGAAGCAGGAGGATCAGAAATTTAAGATCATCCTCAGGTACACGGTTCAATACCCAATGCTGGAGGAGCAGTCAGTACTATTAACTGTTGAGCCATGTCTCCAGCCCTGCATTTGACTTTGTATTTTATAACCGTGATAAATTAACTCAGTTCAGTAATTGTTTTGTAGGACTCCTGTGGATTTTTCCTGCAGAGAATTTCACTTCTTTTCCTCTATACATACTTTACTTTTGCCTATTACACTGGCCAGAGCTTTTGGCACAGAATTTTCTGGAAATGGAGAGCACAGGAACTCTTCTTTAATATCAGTCTTTCAGTCTAACCCAGGCTGGCCTTCAAGTCCTGACCTGTGGCCTTAGCTTCCTGATAAGCCACTATATCTTGTCTGATAAACAGTTTATTACAAAAAGATGTTTAATTTTTACCAAGTATTCTGTGGATAGTATTGACTGTAAAGTTTTTCTTTCATGGTTTGCTGGAAACAAGGATAGAACTGATTAAAATAATCACACAAATTTCTACCTACTATAACTCAAGAAAAGTACTCAGAATTGACTAACATTTAGAGAAATAGACATGCTCAATGGATCACAGAAGCAAACCAACTTTTCAGAATTTCTGTAAAACAACTAACATCACATTAACAAGTCACTCAGAGAACCTCTGAGGGTTGGGGTGATGGCTCAGCTGGCAAAGGGCTTGCATACCGGGTGGTGGTAGAGCACGCCTTTAATCCCAGCGCTCAGGAGGCAAAGGCAGATGGATCTCTGTGAGTTCGAAGCTATCCTGGTCTATAAATCGTGTTTTGGACAACCAGGACTACACAAAGAAACCATGTCTCAAAAATCAAACAAACAAACAAACAAACAAATATCAGTTGTGGAGGCCTGCACTTCTAATCAGCACCAGGTATGCAGGGATAGGAAGATCTCTGAGCTTGATGGCCGTCTGTCTTACACTAGTCCTGGAGCTCCAGGTCCATGAGAGCCTGTTTCAAACAGAACAGCACCCAAGCATGTCCTCTTACCTCCAAACACTGAGGCAGCCACAATGACATATGTGAAATCACAAACACACATGAACACATATGCACAAGTAAGTCCCCATGCAATCACTCCAAAACAGATAAAGATACTGAAAAGATGTGCAGATTCACCCACAGACAATCCCAATAACAGTCAAAGTCACAAAAACAATTATTCTGGGTCTGAAGAGATAACTCAAAAAAAGGGGGGGGGGGTTGGAGAGCTGGATCCATGGTTAAAAACACATACTGCTCTTCCAGAGGATCCAAGTTCAGATTCCAACAACCGCATCAGGCAGCTCACAACAATCATTTTAACTCCAGTTCCAAGGGATCTATCTGATGTCCTCTTCTGGCCTCTGTTGGCACTGTACTCAAATGTACAACCCCCACTACCCCTACCTCCCCTGCCCCATCACACATAAATAAAAATAATAACCTTAATTTTTTACACATGCACACAAATTTATTTATTTAAGTATGCATACACATAAGTAAAAGTAAATCTTCATACTCTGCCTAGCTCTGGCTATCCTAGAACTCACTATACAGACCAGTCCTTGAACTCACAGAGATCTGCCTGCCTCTTCCTGGGATTAAAGGTGTGCACCACCACTGCCCAGCTTAATAAAAAAAACTTTTAACATTAAGAATAACGGAAGATAATGGATGTATGATAATGTTTTATTACCTTGAACTCCTTCCTTTAGGACTAAGGAAGAGTCAGAAGGAACCCCTATTCTTCCTCAGGGGAATACTATCAACTCAAGAGACTAAGATGCAGTAAGTCAGGAAAGTAAACCCAGCACAGCTTAGACTTGATGCAGAGTCAGAAAGCATGGAGGTAAGGGAATGATTACATTCACTTTTCACAGCAAGCTGAAAACCAAAGAGTCACACTAAGGCAATACACAGTCACAGATACTCTGCAGGGATCAATTCAACTGAACACGGGCAAATGACATGTTTACAAAACACATCATGTCATTCTTTATCTAACGAAAAAGAAGATTTTCAACTATAAGTGGCATCTCCCCAAATAGGGTTTTACTCAGGACTGCAGTACACAGAGGCAGCTATGATCCCTGAAAGGTTTTGGGAAGCTTGTTTACCTGACACTAGACATCTTTGGGCTCAGCATAATATAGGCTTTTGTACTGAATTAAGAATCCAAGAAGTGAGGCCGAATAATCCCAAAACTTCCCTACCGTTCTATGACATAAAAGTTGTCTCCATCATCTCCTTGGTCAATGACATGCTCGTCAGTTTTGACTATCCTTTCAAACATGGCATCGAGAACTTGAGAAAGCTGCTCCTAAGGTACACACAAAGAGAACAGATGGCTTTTACATTTACTGAGAAAACATGATGGTCAGCTGGGCATGCCCATGCCCTTACCCCCAGCCCCCACCCCAAACAGAAACAAACATCCCACAAAGTTTTATTTATTCCAATTTGTATGCCTATATACATTTGATCACCACCACCATTTAAACAGGAACCTAAGAGCTCTCGGAAATGAGTGTTTTGCACTATTTGGCTTTTGACCCCCTTTAACAGATGGCACAAGTGCCAAGCCCCTTCTCTGTTTTTTTGACAGGGTCTTACTATATAACCCAGGTGGGCTTGGAATTTTTTTTTTTTTCAAGATGGTTTCTCTCTGTACCTTTGGCTGTCCTGGAACTTGCTCTGTAGACCAGGTTGGCCTTGAACTTTTCCTATTTCTGCCTCCTCAGTTCTGGGATTAAAGGCATGAGCCACCATACCAGCGATCTTGGAATTTTGATAATCCTGTCAGTTTCTTAAAACTGGTTTGTCAATTCTTTTGAGGTAGTATTCTCTTGAAAAAGCTTTCTAACACTTGACAGAGAATCAATATCCAAAATACATAAAGGATTAAACAAAAAAAATAAAAAAGCATCAAACACCAGGGCTGAAGGTGAAGCTCAGTCATAGATCACTTGCCTAGCATGTGCACGACCCTAGGCTCAATTCCCATCATGTCAAAAAAGAAAAATTAAACAAACAAGCAAAACCTCTTAGAAGCCCAAAATCATGTTTAAAAAAATAGGCAAATGATTTGAAGAGACATTTAGTAAAAGAAGTAGAAGGCCAGGAAAGTGTAATACACCTTTAATCCCAGCGCTTGTGAGGCAGAGGCAGGTAGGTCTCTGTAAACTCCAGGAGAGTCAACCAGAGTTAAGTAATAGAAAGACCCTGTCTCAAAAATAGGAAGAAAAAAAAAGTACACAGGACCAGGGATATGGTTCAGTTGATAGAGTGTTTGCCTAGCATCCAAGAAGCCCTGGGTTTGATTCCCAGTGCTGAAATAAAAAATAAAAAATAAAACCTTTAATTTCAGCACTGGGGAGATCTAAACAGAAGGATCAAAAGTTCAAGATTATCCTAGGCAGAATTCAAGGCCAAGCAAAGATGATGTGTATGGGATCTCTTCTAAAAAGCAAAGAGATGGGGGAGCCTCAGAATTACCACCTGAGTCATCAGGGAAATGAAAACCAAAACTATAGTGAGATTTTATGCAACTATAAATGGGCAATCAACAAATGCTGGTGGGGATGGAAAGGAAAGGAAGCCGTGGATATGGTGGTGGGAATGTAAATTAGTAGAGCCGTTATGGAAAACTGTGGCTAGGCTCCTCGGAAGACTAAAAATACAAATGCATATGATCCAGCTATTCCACTATTGTGTAGTCATCAAAAGGAAATGAAGTCAGCAGACAAAAAATACATATTCATTCTTGTTATTATTCATAAGAGCCAAAAGATGAAATTAGCCTATATGCCCACCAATATGTGAGAGGAAGAAGAAAATAAGGTAGCTACACAATGAGATAAGTGAAGAAAAATGAAATCATGTTGTTTGTAGGAAATGGATGGAAACAGCATCATGGTTTTTTTTCTTTCTTTTTTTTTTTTTTTTTTTTTTTTTTTT
>NW_026067915.1:9548019-9569299 GCF_014885135.2 Alexandromys fortis | reverse complement strand
TTTTTTTGGTTTTTCGAGACAGGTTTCTCTGTGGTTTTGGAGCCTGTCCTGGAACTAGCTCTTGTAGACCAGGCTGGTCTCGAACTCACAGAGATCCGCCTGCCTCTGCCTCCCGAGTGCTGGGATTAAAGGCGTGCGCCACCACCGCCCGGCCAAGAAACAGCATCATGTTAAATGAAGGCAGACGGACACAGAACAGGGGGTCATGTTTTCTCTTACATGTGAAAAGTGAACAACAGAAAAAATAACCTGACAGTGAAGGACCATGGAAAGGAAAGGCTGAATAGAAGGAAGAGGGATAGGAAGTTGGAAGAAACATTTACATATATGGAAATATCACAGTGAATGAAACCCATTAATTTTCATAATTAATATGGAATAATCATTATCATAAAAATAAAAGGTTTCCAACAAAAACTGATCATCTAAATCACGGTGTCAATTCCCCGAGTCTCTACCTGGATAACTCCAGTATACTGTCTATAAGACCACGGCTGTCACTTTTCCTAGAGATGTGGACATTAGTAAGATTATCGAATCTACAGAGCAGACAGCCTTGGAGGTTATCATCTGAGTAGGCCAGCACAGCACTAACCTCTAAAAAAGGTTTAATTTCTACCTCAATTTTTATGACTAAAGGAGGCAAATCTGAGGAGAACTTTTACCACATAATGTTACTTAAGAAGTAGTACCTAATGGGCAGGTAATATAGTTTCACTTATGTCTAACACATGTAAATACATACTTACCAACACTGTATGTCATAACCAGAAAGCAAATATATGAATAAATATAATAAAAAGGAAACAACAGGGGCTGGAGAGATGGCTCAGGTTAAGAGCACTGGTTGCTCTTCCAGAGGTTCTGAGTTCAATTACCAGCAACCACATGGTGGCTCACAACCATCTACAATGAAATACAATGCCCTTTTCTGGCATGTAGGCATATTTGCCAGCAGAACACAGTAAACATAAAAAATAAGTAAATCTAAAAAAAAAAAAGAAAAAAGAAAAGGGAAAAAAAACTACTAAATTCTGACTAAATACTGGTCTCAGCTTTCAGTTGGAGTCCCCCTGTTAGATAGATTAATATTGGGGCAGGGAACACAAAAAAATATCAGTTTTACATTGAGGTTAAAAGCAGAGAGATCCACTGGGTGATGGTGGTGCACTGGCGGATCTCTGTGAGTTCAAGGCCAGCCTGGTCTACAGAGCAAGTTCCAGGACAGCCAGGATTGCTACACAGAGAAACCTGTCTTGAAAGCAAAAAACCCAGAGAGACCAGAAGTTCAAGATCATTCTTGGCAGTCTGGCCTACAGGACTTCAAGTGTCCAAAAAAGGGGGGAAGGCAGGGAATGACACATTGGAGTAAGCCTGAATAAACAAATAAACAAACAAATAAACACGCAGCTCTGGGAAGTGGTCACACATGACTTTAATCCTTTAATCCCAGCACTCAGAAGGCAGAGGTAGGCGGCTCTCTGTGAGTTTGAGGCCAGCCTGGCCTATAGAGAGAGTTCTAGGACAGCCAGGACTATTATATAGAGAAACCTTGTCTCAGAAAACCAAAAAAGGAAAAAACAAAAAATACGCAGCATGTAAAGAACGACACCAAAGGCTGACCTCTGGCCTCTCCATTCACACACACGCACCTCCCCGACATACACCTACACATACAGAACAGCTTAGTTAGGTTCTAAGTTCAATTCTCAGGACCAGAAGTGTAAAACAAACAAACAAACAAAAAAAACAGATAAGCAAATAAAACAAAGAAACAGTTATAGAGTGGAATAATTTTATTTTTTGGAAATTCCATGTAATTTCTGTCAGAGTGACTATGCTTTCTAAAATTAAATGCCAAAAGCCATCTTCAGCTCTGAAGTCCCATGGGTGTTGGATACCATACAAACTGACAGACTAAATAGAATGCTTGCTACTGTGTGCCATCCGTGCTCATGTAAAACGTGGACCAACATACCCTGGAATTTTCTAATTAAATGCTGCCAAGAAAAAAATATTCATAAAAAGAAAAAATATGGGCAATACATTCAAATGTTCATGAATAATCCAAACTAAGGGACATCTTAGGTCTGTTCTGAGCAGGTCCTCTTGTAACCTGCATCCTCCAGAAACTGATGAGGTGTCAGGAAAGGGGACATTCTACCCTAAAGGAAACAAAACTAGGGAGGAACAAAATGACATAATCACAATCAAATCACAATATGAGTCTCGACTAGGAAACAGAAAAAAAAAAAAAAAAAAAGCTGAGTATATAGTTTAGTTGTAGAGAGCTTGCCTAGCATGCTCCAGGCCATGAGTTCAATCCCCAGTATCACTGAAAATAGTATTAATCTTTAGGCTGGGAGTGGTGACATATGCCTGTAATCCCAGTCCTTGAGATCATTCTCAGTTACACAGGGAATCTGAGGCCAGCCTAGGCCAAATGAAATCAAAAACCCACAAAGCAAATTAAAAATGTACAATTAAAATATTTTTTATTCTTAGAAAATACACCCCAAAAGTCCTGTGATGGAAAGTCATAAAGTCTTACGTATGGATAAACAGCTCAGAACAAAAAACCTCCCGTCTCCTCTCTCTGTATACAAACTTACATGTGAGGAGAGTATAAACGATGGAACACGTTAACTAGCCAGTGCAGTTCAAAGGCATATGGGGGCTGAGGAGTTGGCTCAGCAGGTGAACGTGCTTAGGTGTGCAAACATGGTTTGAGTTCAAATCCCTAGGACATACATAAAAAATCTGGATATGGCCGGGCGGTGGTGAACTACAAGAGCTAGTTCCAGGACAGTAACCAAAAGCTGTGGAGAAACCCTGTCTTGAAAAATCAAAAAAAAAAAAAAAAAAAAAAAAAATCTGGATATGGCTGTCACCCCAGCAAAGGTGAGGCTTAGTGTCAGACTCCTTAGAGACGGAAGGGCGTATGGCTGTGACAGCAGGACACCAAACATCCTCTCTGGCCTCACAAGGGCACACATACCTGGGTATACATGTGCATATATTGTATGCATACAGCACACACACAGTTTTAAAGGTATAGGTGTTCATGGTACTATTCTTTTGATTTTATTATAAAGTTGAAATTTAAAAAATTATATACATTTGTACTTGGGAATGTGTGTGCATACATGTGGAGACCAGAGGCTGACACTGAGTATATTCCCTCAGTTGTTTCTTACTTTACTTTTTGGGTCAGGGTCTCTTGCTGAGCCCAGAGCTTACTGATTGGCTAGACTAGTAGGCCAGTGAACTCAGAGAATCTGCAGGTTTCCACTCCCACTGTGCTCCAGTTATAAATGTATGGAACCATGTTGGGTTTTTTTATCTGGGTGCTGGGGATCCAAATTCAAGTCCTCATATTTGTACAGCTACTAAGTCATCTTCCTGGCAGTAAGTGTGTAAAAATAGGCATTACACCAGACACTCGCCTTTAATCCTAGCACTGGGGAGGCAGAGGCAAGCAGACCTCTGTGAGTTCGAGGCCAGCAAGACTACATAGTGATTTGGATAGTAAGGGCTATGTAGAGAGGCCCTGTCTCAAAAGATCTAAACAATGATACTAATATAATACATGCACTACATATAATATTATGTATAATACGTTCACCACTGGCTGGCAAGACTGTCTTAAAACAAAACCATAGCTTCATTATAGTGATCAACAGAATAAAAGTGATTTTTTTTAATCAATAAATCTGAAGATACAAGATTAATTCAACTGTGGCTAACATGCTAAAAACTGCTTAAATGCCAAATAGAGAAAAAGTTAAAATAACATAACAATTTTTTTTTTCAAATCAAATGTTACCTGGTCAAGGTTTTTGAAAAGAAGAATATCTTTGCAAGCTTCCTGAAGCCTGCATCTCTGCTCATCAGTTTTGGGATGAACCACCTGTCAATTGAAATAAAGCCAAGATAATTATTTTGTCCATTTGAAAATCACCCATTTAAAAATTAATGTATCTCTTTTTCCTAAAAAGTGGGGGGGGGGATAAGAAAAAAAAGCAAAACATTATGTGTGTGTTTAAGCAAGTCTAATTCCACAAAACCAGCAAGCAGTGTGCTGCTTTGGGGAGGCAGTGCTCTGGAGCACTGCTAGAGCCACTGGCTGTCTGTGCAGCTGGCAATCATCAGCTGTCTATCTCATCTGGACAGCAGGGAATCTGAAGTCTTCCTTCAATACATATTGTACACTACTTGATTCCAGGCACTCTCCACTCTGGAGACAACAGTGAACACATAGATAAAACTGTATGCCCTTACATTCTATAAACACACAAAATATGTTGGAGTCCAACAAGATTAAGGACCAAAAGTAAGCAAGGGAGATAAGTATGAGAGTATATTTACGTCTGGCTAGGTGAGGCCCTCCCGAGGAAGTGCCAACTTTAAGATCTCCGCAGTACAACCTGAGAGGACAAGAGGTGAGATGACTGTGGAAAGAGCAGGGCATCTTCTGGTGGGAGAATGAATAGCAGACATGACAGGTGACAAAGAGAGATGAGACTGATGCAGACAGGGAAAGATCAGAACAGGCCAGTTGAGGGAGGGATGTCCAAACTCAGAGAGCGCGGTACACATACATCATAGAATAAATGGAACTTTCTCTAACAACTTGGGGGTGGGTTGAGGCTATCAATTCAGGAAGAGATTTAATATTTGAAGGATCACAAGGCTGTTAAATTAGGGTTAGGATTAGGATTACAGTTAGGACTAGAGGAAGCTGGGAAGCTTACACTATAGTTTGGACCAGGAGGTAACCATGAAGGTACCAAAATGTTGAGGGATATTTAATCACACTGTGAACTCCAAGTTTGCATTTGCTTTGATTAAATAAAATTAACCTTGGGTCAAGAGGCTCACTTAGCACTAGGTGACAGAAAATAATCATCAGAGGGCATCAGATAGGCATCTGAAAGAGATAAGAAGACACACAGGAAGTAGTAGGGAGGGCTTTTTGGGAGCCACCAACAAGGAGAAAAGGTTAGCGAGGTGTTACTCAACCTTTCTGAGCTAGCAGGTTTTTATGCTGGCCTTTGAATCTCAAGTTTTATTTATAGATAGAAAATACAGATTTAGTTAAAACTACCTTTAGTGGCAGTGGCAAAGCCAAGGCTTGTAGGAAAAGAACTCCTGCCAGGCTTCAGCCAGAGAAGCAGGCTGGTAACTGTGGAACTGCAGTTGCTGGCTGTAATAGCAGTAGGTTAGGCACAGTCACTGTGCCGAAGATGAAACAACATCAAGAAGTAGAGAAGTTTGGATAGATTTTGAAGGGAGTAGAACTAATTTTATTGAAAAATTAGATGAAGTGATAAAAAAAAGCAAAAAGAGTTAAGGATGACTCCAAATGAACAATGCTTTTATGATTTATGATGGAGGCAAAGGCAGGCAGCCAGCCTGGTATACAGAGTACCAGGAGAGCTAGAGCTACACAGAGAAACCCTGTCTCGAAAAAAACAAACAATAAACATAGTCAACTAGGATCCTATTCCAACAACATTTACAATCTAGAGTATATTCTTTCAGGTGTTAAGTCTCTGCAGAGACATAAACAATTGCATTAATTATTTTTATTTTACAAAATTAATTATAAAATTAAAAAGCACCTCATTTAAACATATATGCTACGGAATGAATCCTATCCTCCAGACTCTCTTACTTTGCATGTAACACCATTTAGCCCTAGGTGATAATCCTTTATCAGAGTCATTTTAGGTTCTTTCCAGTTTTTGCTGTTACAACAATATATGATCTCCATTTGTGAATCTGTGGGGAGAATTCTGCCCAGAACCTGCAGAATCTGACTAATTCTAAGCTATGTCCAAGGCTTCTGCAAAGTTAGTCAGGTTCTCCTCACCAAACTCTCAACCAGAGCTAGTTTCAATCTAGTGTATAAAAAAAAATGGCATCCCGTAGACACTTTTAAATTTTATTTTCATTTATTCATGTATTCACCATTCCTTCACTTATTCATTTATTTTGGTTTTACAAGGCATGGTTTCTCTGTGTAGCCCGGGCTGTCTTGGAACTTGTTCTGTAGACCAGGTTGTTCTCAACTCACAGAGATCTGCCTGCCTCTTGTCTCTAAAGTGCTGGGATTAAAAATGTGCACCTGGTTAAAATTTATTTTTATCAGTCACAAAACATTAAGTTTCTCTTCAATATTTTTCATACAAAATTTGCTTTTGTTCTTTCTCTTCCTTCCTCTGTTCTGATTCCGCTTTTTCCCTCTCCCCTGCTTGACCATTGCACCTTCAGTAACCTTTCCATTTTCACGGCACAGGCATCCTTTCGCCATCCTCCTTAACCTTTCTCTACACCACCTATGGCTGCCTCCTTAGCTTTACAGTCCACACTTACAGGCATGCAAACAGTAAAAGTTAGGGCTGCACAAGAGAGTATGTAACCTTTCACTGAGATTTTAATTCACATTTATTTTCACTATCAGTGATTAATGTGAGGTATGTAGAAGAGAATCAGCAGGAAATGCAATTCTAAATGAATACTTTTAGTTCTTACCCTTGGATCACTATCTTCCTCTTCTTCATCAGGGTTATAGGTTTCTGCACAGACTAAAATTGGAGAGAGGAAAAAAAAAAGGAAATTATAAAATGTGTGATTTTATGAAAAAAAAAAAAAGTATGGGATGTCATGTGGATGCCAGAGGGTGCCTTTCTTATTCACTCTACACCTTATTTATTTGTCTGTTCAATAGGTATGTATGTATATATATTCATGTATGTATATATGTATGTATTTGAGACAGGGTCTCACTACGTAGCTCTAGCTGACTATGTAGTCCTACCTATCCCTCCTGAGTGCTGAAACTAAAGGCATGCACCACTACCCTAGGCCCTCACCTTATTTTTTGAGATGGTCTCTAATTGAATCTGGAGCTCAGACTCAGCTAGGCTAACTAGTTAGTGAGCTGCATGAACCCACTTGTCTTCCACCTTCCCCATAATGAGATTATAGATGTGTGCTGCCACACTTAAACCTTTTTTTTCTCTTGAGATAGTTTCTCTGCGTAGCTTTGGAGCCTGTCCATAGTCATCTTAAACTGAAATGTCACTAACAGTTGCATAATGTAATTTAAAAATCCAGTGGCAGACTGAATTATGCCTCCCCACCAAATCTATGCCCTCTTCTGGTCATCTCAGGAACCAGGCATGCATGTGGTTCACGGAAAGAAGCTCAAGGTTATCCTTGGACACACTGAATAGTCAGGGGCAACCTGGGGAATGTAAGACCCTGACTCAAAAAGGGAAAGGTGGGGCAACACAAATTTCTGTTATTTTCTATATTATGAAAGCATTAATTTTTGTTAACTACAAGAACATAAAAATGAGCTAGAGTTCTGGTACAACTAAAGTGCTTATTCTTGAGATAGTGGTACAAAAGAGGCATAGCAGAGATACCTCTTCCCTGTAGCCTTATCTGTTCACTGCCTCTAAAAAGACCGAGACAAGCCGGGCGATGGAGGCAGGCGGATCTCTGTGAGTTCGAGACCAGCCTGGTCTACAGAGCTAGTGCCAGGACAGGATCCAAAGCCACAGAGAAACCCTGTCTCGAAAAACAAAACAAAAAACAAACAAAAGAAAAAGAAAACACCCCACAGTCTTGCCCACAGGCCAATTTGGTAGCCTTTTCTCAATTGAGGTTCACTCTTCTCAAAAGTCTCTTGCTTTTATGAAATTGACCAAACCCCCCCCCAAAAAAAAAATCTAACCGGGGCAGCTCCTGGCAATCATCACCGTTATGGGTTGGCGTTGTAAATTACCAGGGCTTTGAGGAGGGGGACTTGGAGGGTTCATTCAGTGGTAGAAGTGGCAGAATTCCCTTTTAAAATGCCCAAGGTTTAACCTGGTGTGGTGGCACACACCTTTAATCCCAGTGCCTGGGAGACAGTCCTTGAGTTCAAGGCCAGCCTGTGGGCCGAAGCCAGCCAGGCCACCCGAGCACTCTGGGAAGCACAAAGACAACACCGCTACCCCGAGCCCAGCTGGGCACTCTCTGAGAAGTGAGTAGTTGTGGAGCGATGGGAGAGAGAGAAGCAAGTGTGTGGTGGAGAAGCGAGCACTTTGTGCTCTATGAAGTGGGGCAAAGTTAGAGACTCAAAGGTGGTTGCTGTTCTTGCTCCTTGGGAAGGGTGAACGACACTGCCCACCAGTTGAGCCGGTAACCTACACAAGTTCAAGTGGGCCCAGGTCTTCTTCCTTTGAGAAAACTGACCACTGTACAAATGGCTGTGATTCCCGGAGCTGCGTCCTAGCAGAAGAGCAGAACCCGCAGAATGGAGACCTGCCACTGGCTGGACATGTCCTGTTGTATTTCTGTCTCATCGCTGGCCTATCTGCTAATCTCTCTAGCTGGTTGTGGTAGCAGTTCAACTGTGAGACTGGACAGGTCTGTGTTGAACTACAGTTTTACCGTCCTAGAGACCCCGCCCACAGCCCAAGCCACTGTGACATGCAAGTGTGGGGCAGAGAGATGGGAAAGAGAAGAACGGTTTGAGTACTATGAAGAGAGGTGGATCTGAAGACGTGAAGGTGGAGAGAAACAGCCTGAGGTGAGTAGCCTGCAAAATCATCGGAGACCACGGTGAGTCCCGGTTCATGCTGCCACTGAGGGCCATGGTCACAGCCATGCAGCAGCAGGGGTCTGTGTCGATGTCCACGGCCCATATCACCACCATGTGTATGTCCCTGGTCTGGACTGCCACCTGGGACCATGTTAATATCCAAAAGCTGCACAGAGTTGGCCTTGCCCCTCACTGGCAGCAGCACCAGGGAGAGTGGGTCCTGTACCTCGCCTGGGCAGCACAGCAGAGCTGACCCTGTTGTCTAGAGCGGGCACAGATGAACCGGCCCAGAGGGGGTGAGAGGGGAGAGCTGGCCCCATGGTCACCTCATCTGTCATGTGGTAGCATGGGAGAAGGAGAGATGCCTTTCACCCCTCCCTCCGCCCTGCAGCATGGGAGCAGGAAAGCTGGCTTTTCCCTCATCAACTGCAGCGCTCAGGAGGGAGGGTGGCCCCTTCAGTTCGCCTGGGCAGCACGGTAGAGCTGGCCCTGGTGGTATGGGTGTGGGTGAGCTAGCTGAGGCAGTGCTGGAGAGGGTGACGTGGTGGTGAGGATGAGGGAGAGCTGGCCATCTGCCACCCAGGCCCAGGCCCAGGCCCAGGCCCAGGGCTGTGAGTTGGCCCACCCCAACATCCACCCCTTCTGTGAACAGCTAGAGCATGTGAAGAAGTTAGTCCTGCAGATTCGAAGCTGCAGGGTCTCCATGATATAGGGTAACAACAGGATCTCCAAGAGGAGTCTCAGTGAGGGCCCAGTACTAATAGTGTAGCAGAAGTCAGAGGCCATAAACTAGACCGGTGACTCACTGCAGTGAAGACTTGCAAGCAAAGATGGATGAACTAAAGGGCACACTGTGTGACTCACTGTGACACACTATAGCTCCCATGACGAGTTGTTTTTTTTTTCTTTTAAATTTTATTTTATTGGGGGTGGGGAGGTTACAAGGGCAGGAGGTGTAGATACGGAAGGGATGGGGAAATGAATGGGAACTGAGTGTGTGATGTGAAATTCACAACGAATCAATAAAAAGTTAAAAAATAATAATAGTAAATCTTAGCTGAGAAGTGGTGGCACACGCCTTTAATCCCAGCACTCGGGAGGCAGAGGCAGGTGGATCTCCGTGAGTTCGAGGCCAGCCTGGTCTACATATCTAGTTCCAGAATAGCCAGAGTTACTCAAAGAAACCTTGTCTAGAAAAGAAAAGAAAAAAAACCTTATTAGCTGGGTGTGGTGATGCATTGCCTTTATTTGCAGCACTCAGGAGGCAGAGGCACCACAGATTTCTCAGTTCAAGGCCAGCCTACACAGAAAAACCCTGTCTCAAAAAACCAACCAAGGGGCTGGAGAGATGGCTCAGTGGTTAAGAGCAGTGACTGCTCTTCTGAAGGTCCTAAGTAATTCCCAGCAACCCACATGGTGGGTCACAACCATCTGTAATGAGACCTGGCGCCCTCTTCTGGCCTGCAGGCATGGAGGCTGAACACTGTGTATATAATAAATAAATAAATATTTTTAAAAAAATCAAAAAAATNTTTTTGTTTTTTTGAGACAGGGTTTCTCTGTAGCTTTGGTGCCTGTCCCGGAACTAGCTCTTGTAGACCAGGCTGTCTCTAACCCCAATTTAAAATAAAATAAATCTCAGTGAGTAAAGGTGCTTGCCCCCAAGCCTGATAATCTGAATTCCATTCCATAAGCCATATGGTGGAAAGAGAACTCTTGGAAATTGTCCTGTGACCTCTATACATATGCTATGATATGTTTGCCCCTGGCCAATAATAAATGTAACTATAAAAAATATAAGCCAGGCGGTGGTGGTGTACACCTTTAAGTCCACCACTCAGGAGACAGAGATGGGAGGATCTCTGTGAGTCCAAGGCCAGCCTGATCTACAGAGCAAGTTCCAGGACAGGCTCCAAAGAAACCCTGCCTCGAAAAAACAAACAAACAAACAAAAAAATATGTGTGTGTGTGTGTGTGTGTGTGTGTCACATATGGCACTGGAGAGATGATTCAATGAAGGGTATTGGTTGTTCTTCCTGTTCATCCAGTATATTTTTAACTCTAGTTCCAGAAGATCTGACACCCTCTTCTGTCCTCTATAGGCATCAGGTACACATGTGGTACACACACATACAGGCAAAATACCAATACATAAAATTATTAAAATATATCCTGTATGGAAGTACATGCATGTAAACCCAGTGCTTGAGAAATTGAGGCAGGAGTATTACAAGTTTGAAGCCAGACTGGGTTATATACCAAGACTCTATCTCTAAAAACAAAATCAAACCAACAAGGCACAGACCTATAACTAAGGGGTAGAAACACTTGTCCTACATCTGTGAAGCTCTGGGCTCAATCTTTAGCATAAGGGGGCAAATGGGGTAAAGAATGGAAAACTGCATTACAAAAGCAAACAAAAACCTTCTCCACTTTCTAAAAGGAGAAAATTGAGTTTGAAGATACAGTTTACCTGGCAGGGTACTTGCACAACATCTGTGAAATACTAGGTTTGAACACCAAGACTTCCTAAACACCCATGTAGCTCATGCTTATAATTCTAGTACTCAGGAGGAAGAGAATTTCTTGGTTACTCTTAGTAAGACATTGAGTTCCAGGACAGTTTGAGGTATATTGATATCCTGTCTAAAAACAAGCCAAAATGAGGGGAGGAAAAGGAAACTTGAAAATGAGTAGAAAAAAAACAAACAAAAAAAACCTGGAAGATAGATCAGAGAGTCTAACAAAGTTACTTGAAGGATTGTGGCACACTGTCCTGCAGCTTTGGTTGTTGAACTTCAATTTCTGGAAGCACATGTTACCTCTTCAAGTAGATAACATCCTCTCTCTGTTCTTAGCACGGACAGGCTCTCTAATGCTGTGCAATCATCCTCTTGTACACTGTAAAGATTTGTCATTTGAACTGGTTTAATAAAACACTGATTGGCCAGTAGCCAGGCAGGAAGTATAGGCAAGACAACCAAAGCAAAGATGATGGGAAGAAGGGTGGAGAAAAAAAGGTGGAGTCAGGAGATGCCAGTAAGATGCAGAGAGAACAAGATAGGCACACCATACTGAGAAAAGGTACTGCCACGTGGCAGAACATAAATAAGGAATATGGGTTAACTTAAATTGTAAGAGCTAGTTAATAAGCCTAAGGTATTGGTTGAGCATTTATAAGCAATATTAAGCCTCTGTGCGGTAATTTGGGAAGCAGCTGCCCGATATTTGGGACCAAGTGGATCTGAGACAGGAAACTTCTGCCAACACACCATTATGATTATCTGCAAAGCTACAAGTTAGAACATGGGACCTGATGAACATGAATACTACAATCTCATCTTCTTTCCCAAGAAATATTAAATACTGTATCTATTATGGATCTTCCTGGTCATCTCTGGTACATCGCTGAGCATGAGAATGAGAAGATTGTGGGCTATGTCCTGACAAGACGAAGAAGGACCTGATGCTGTTTCTTTCTTTCTTTCTTTTCTTTTTTTTTTTTTTTTTTTTAATTTTTGAGACAGGATTTCTCCGTAGCTTTTTGGTTCCTGTCCTGGAACTAGCTCTTGTAGACCAGGCTGGCCTCGAACTCACAGAGATCCGCCTGCCTCTGCCTCCCGAGTGCTGGGATTAAAGGCGTGCGTCCCCACCACCCAGCTGTGATGCTGTTTCTTCATGGACATATTACCCAACTGATCATGAAGTATTCAGAGGTACCCAGAAGGTGATGAACTAGACCTTATGAGCTACATTTAAAAACTTTAGTGCTAGCACAGCAGAGCTGACCCTATTGACAAGGTTACAGGTGAACCACCCCAAGAACACGAGCATGGGAGATCTGGCAGCACCCCTCATCTGGCATATGGTGGTGTGGGTGGAAGAGATACCCACTACCTTCGCACTTCCCCAACCCCCACCCCACAATGCCTATGACAGATGTGCTAGCTGGTCCTGCCCCTCCCCAGCTGCAGCCCTCAGGAGAGTGGCCCCTGCACCTTGCCAAGGCAACACAGTAGAGCTGGCCCTGACGGTGCAGGTGTGGGAGTTCCAACCCTGAGGGCGTGAGAGCAGGAGAACTGACCCTGCCCTTTGCTCAGTGCTGCAAGGGGTAAAATAGCTGGGGCAGTGCTAGAGAGCTCACACTGGTGGTGAGGATGGGGTGAGCTGGTGGGTTGACCAACCCTGTAACTACCCAGGCCCAGAACCAGGTTATGAGTTGGCCCACCCCAACATTACTCCATCTATGATCTGCAGGAGCACATGAAGGGGCTGGTCCTGTAGATGCGAAACTTCAGGATCTCCACAACACAGGGCAACAACAGGATATCCAAGGAGAGCCCAGCATCAAGAGTGTAGCAGAAACCAGAGGCCTTGACCAGACCAATGACTCTTTGTGGTGAACACTTACAAGAAAAGGTTTACTAGACTCACTGTCAGACTACAGCTTCCATGATGATATTTTTCCTTTTTTCTTTTCTTTTTTCTCTTAAATTTTATTTTGTGGGGCTAGAGAGATAGCTCAGTAGTTAAGGGCATCTTCCAAAGTTTCAATTCCCAGTACCCACATGGCAGTTCACAACTATCTATAACTCCAGTTCCAGGGGACCCGACACCCATGGCAAATAACCAATGCACATAAAAGTAAAATTTAAAAAAAAAATATTTTTGTGAATGGGTGGGTTGCAAGGACAGGGGTGGATACAAAGAGACAGGGAAATGAATAGGATCGGGATGCACGATGTAAAAGGCACAAAGAATAAACACAAAAGTTTTAAAAAATTTAAAAATTTACTGCTAGGCCAGGTGTGGTGGCATGTACCTTTAGTTCCAACACTGGTCACATCCAGTTAAGACTGCTGAGAGAGAAAACAAGCATGTGTGTGTCAGCTCACTTTTTTCTTCTTTTTTCTTAATCTAAGATCCAAACACAGGAAATAGTGCATCCTACTTTTAGGCTGGGTCTTCTCTTCCTACATCAATCAGAGTGCTCAGATTAGTCCCTTGCAGCCTAACACTTCAGACTCTTCCCAGGTGATCCTACGTTGTCCAGTTGACAATCAGAACAAACCATCACATTCTAACATCCTTCGCTTTCTGGTGGCAGATGAGGTGACACCAGCTAGTGCTGAGGAGGGTTAGATGTGGTGCTGGGCTCCAGGGAGAGTCAGGAAGCCCAGAACAGGGCACTTCTTATTCAGAAGAGGCCTGTGCCTGTCCACAGGGAATTTGCCAATCCATGAACCCTGATGTCCAAGATGATCAAAAGACTTGGATTCATGGCCTGCTTGAGTGTAGAAGGTCCTCCTGTCTCAGTTACATCTTGGCCTGTCTGTTCTGCAGTATCCACTCTGGGTTCATCTCATTGACCTGAATGGTTGTTCATTCTAAGCTCTCAAGAACCATATTCCCAGCTGGTCGGTGGTGGCGCACGCCTTTAATCCCAGTACTCGGGAGGCAGAGGCAGGCGGATCTCTGAGTTCGAGGCCAGCCTGGTCTACAAGAGCTAGTTCCAGGACAGGAACCAAAAAAGCTCCGGAGAAACCCTGTCTCAAAAAAAAAAAAAAAAAAAAAAAAAAATATTCCCCATGACCTACTGTGATCATGAAGGAACACCTGGAGACAAGAACCTGGCACCTAAGGCCACAACAAAGCTTTCCTTGGTCTCTTCCTGCCATACTGCCACAAAAAAAATTTTTTAATGTGTACAGTGTTCTGTCTGCATGTGAGCCTGCATGCCAGAAAAGTGCACCAGATCTCATCATAGAGGGTAGTGAGTCATCACCATGTGGTTGCTAGGAATTGAACTCAGGACCTCTGGAAGAGCAGCCAGTGCTCTTAAGCACTAAGTCAAATGTTCAGCCTGCCACGGAATTTTTTGCAGTAGTTCTATGTTGGGTTGTGAATTATCTGAAAGGTTCTCTCCTACAATGCCAAATAGGAAGGAAAATTCTTGAAGGTCCTTGCTTTCAGGCTGACATTACTCATCTACAGTCATATGTGAGACACAGTCAAGACCATCAAGTCAGACCTTATGGTCCCTTCTTCCTCTTTTCTGGTGAAAAAATTTCCATTTCTTTTTGCTTCCCCTGCAAACTCTCATTGTATCCTTCTTTCCTATCCAACAGGACAAGTATTTTTCTCCTTTTCAGTGGGAGGAAATGATAAGTCAGTGCCTTTCCTCCATGAGCAAGACAACATAGAACTACTGCAAAAAATTCCAAGTTGGCCTTGAATTCACAGAGATCCACCTGCCTCTGCCTCTAGAGTGCTGGGATTAAAGGTGTGAGCCACTACTGCCCAACTATACCAGCTGTTAGTGTTTGTATATTCACTGAATGTGAATTACCAAAGTACATAATATTTTCATGTTTAAATTTTTATGAAAACTAGCTATACATGGATTTAAGTGTAGTCATCTAATGTTAACTGTCTGGAGACAAGAAATAACTCTGTGCTCTGTAATCAAAACCAGCCCCATCAACTAATTAAAAATCTACCCCAGGTCAGAACCTGGAGAGATGGCTCATAATTAAGGGTTCCTGCTTTTCTTCCCAGCACCTGGCAGCTCAACTATCAGGAACTCAAGTTCCAGATCATCTGACACCTCTTTTAGCTTCCAGAGGCACTGCATACACGTGGTGCAGGCAAATACAAATACTCATGCACATAAAAAAAATCTTTTAAGGGCTGGAGAGAAGGTTTAGTGGTTAAGAGCACCAGCTGCTCTTCCAGAGAGGGTTCAATTCCCAGCACCCACATGGCAATTCACAACATCTGTAACTACAGTTCTAGGGAACCTGAAACTTTCACACAGAAATATGTACAAGAAAAACACCAATGCACATAAAGTAAAAATATTTTATAAAAAATCTACCTGAGCACATTCAAATGTTGTATGCATGTATCTTTGTTTGAGACAGAGTTTCTCTGTATAACAACAGCCCAGGCTATGCTGGAACTTACTTTGTAGATCAGGCTGGCCTCAAACTCATGGAGATGTAACTGCCTCTGCTTCCCAAGTGCTGGGATTAAAGGGATGTGCCACTACCACTAGCTAACTCCGAAACTGTTTTACTCCACCCCTTCAAGCATGTTTATCTCTTTATTTTAAATATTTGAGCTTTTTAACATTCACATCTAAGGCAGTAGACAGCTCAAGAAACAGCCTCGGCTCACTTGAGTGGTGTCTCGCCAGCATTAGACACAATGACTGTCTCTAGTAGTTTGATGATAGGCTTGACACACTAGGAAAATATAAATGACTTTGGTAGTGTTATTTTATAAAACCATTGGCTGCTTTTCTTGTTACTAGGAGACAACAAAATTATAGCAACCTAATTTCAGTTACGCCTTTTTAGATAATAAAAGTAGATCACTGACAGAAAAAAAATTCTATCTCAAACGCAAGCTTATTAATGATCCTAGGAAAAATAAATTTGAATGTGATTTTCCTTGTTTTCACTCATTTACCCCACATGCCCGGATTTCCCCCATATTTGCAGGCTCATTCTCTTCGGATGGTCCTCTGGTGCTGGCTGTCCTGGCTGTCAGTCAGAGGCCCTCTTCTCACTTGATCACTCTCCTGCCCCAGAAGACTCAATAATGCTCATCAGTGCAAACACCAACTCACACTTAGCCCTGGATTTGTCCTGGGAGATCCAAACAAGAATATCCAACTGCTTGTTTGTTTCCTGTCTGCCCAGACCCAAATAACCATACAGAAGCTATATTAATCACAACTCTGCTTGGCCAATGGTTCATGCATATTTAAAGCTAGCTCTTACACCATAAATTAACCCACTTCTATTAGTCTGTGTATCACCAAGAGGCTGTGGCCTACCAGTAAGTTTCTAGTGTCATCCTCCCTCAGCAGCTACATGACATCTCTTTGACTCTGCTTAATGCCTACCCTCTATATATCCCTGTTTAGATTTCCTGCTTCGCTTAACTCTGCTAAGCCATTGGTCGAAACAGTTTTATTGTTCAATAAAAGCAACACATATACAAAGGACATCCCACATCACATCTCAGAGATGTCAAACCTACATACATATCTATCATCAAACGCAGGGGCTCCTCCATCCTTCCCAAGCTCATTTTTCACGTTCTTTATCGAAAGAACACTGCTGTCAATCCAAAGCATAAGCTGGAAATTCAAATGTCCTCTTTGATTTTCTCATATTCAGTATCCATTCTGTCCTTGAGACCTGGCCATGTAAGCCTTCTATATCTGACCTAAAGTTGTCTCCAGTACTCTCTATTCCAACTCAGGCAAATATCAACCCTACGTTATAGCAACATCCAAAGTGATACATTATCTGCATCTGACCCTCCCTAATCTTTCCCAGGCAGCTATAAAAGTAATCTTTTCTAACCAGAGTCTGCAGCACTTCACATCTTGTATTTAAAATTCTTTAGTAACCTTTCCACAGTTCTAAGGATGAAGACAAAACTACCACGCTTTCCTTCCTCTCTGCATTTGGCTACTGTACTGGCCCTTCTCCCATTTTATCTTGATTCAGTGGCTTCTAGAATGGTTTTCTCACCATTTGTGGAGTTCCATAGTCATTGTCCCATTGCTGTGAAGAGACACCAAGTTGACCAAGTCAACTAATAGTTTTGGTTGTGAGCCTAGCCTTTAGTGGCTGAGCCATCTCTCCAGCCCTACCTACCAAGTCAACTCTTATAAAGGAAAGCATTTCATTGAGGGGCTTGCTTAGTTTCAGAGGCTGGGTCCATTATCATCACGGCAGGAAGAATGGTATGGCACTGGAGCAGTAGCTGAGAGCTACATCCTGATCTGTAGGCTACAGGAAAAAAAAAAAAAACTGGGCCTGGCATGGTTTATGAAACCTCAAAGCCTACCTCCAGTGATACTTCCTTCAAAAAGCCCACAACTCCAACAAGACCAGACCTTCTAATCTGTCTCAGTGGCACTCCCTGGTGACTAAGCATTCAAATATATGAGCCTATGTAGGCCATTCTTATTTAAACCACAAGGAATGAATACCATTGAAGCCTTTGGAACTAAGAGTTTTCACTTTCAGACTCATCAAAAGGAAGCTTTAACTGACTTTGCAGATGAGGTCATAGCCCTGTCACAGACTCTGAGAAAACAAAGTATCTTCCCTTCAGAGCAGTGAGTGATGTCACAGCAAATGCTAAACTAATGTTATTCATTTGTTGGTTGCTCATGGTCTCCCTTTCCTGAGCCTAATTGCCCCAAGGCATGAAATTAGGTCTATTTTTGCCCATGTAGTCTCAAAGCCTGGAACACTATATGTATGTATGTGTGTGTGTGTGTGTGTGTGTGTGTGCTTATGTATGTGTTCATGATTATATCTGAAAGGATGGAAAACAAAAGCAAATTCTACAGTGAATGAATGAAGGTCGGAGGATAACTGTGGAATTGGTTCTCTCCTTACACCTTTATCTAGGTTCTAAGGATCCAACTGAGGTCACTAGGCTTGATGACAAGCACAATTACTCCTGAACCACTGTTACTACACAGCTTTTGTACATATTGTTGTTCCTTGGAAACTACAGCTCCCAGACTCCTCCTGGAGTAAGAACACCTTGGCGCGCTGGCGCGCCCAGGTGAGGGTCATTCCTCCCAGATAACCTTGCGCCCCCCCCCCCCCCCCCCCCCCCCCCCCCCCGTTAAAAGCGAGCTTCCACGAGGTCTCGCTCTCTAGCCCCCTCGCTCTCACCCCCTACCCTTGTGTGTCTCGCACACCCCATCCCTTATTGTGTTTCCCTCTCCCCATTAAAGCGCACCCATGTGGGAGCTGCGTGTCTCGTCTCTTTCTTTGCGCGTGTCTCGCCTATCCTGTGTTTGTCCACACACCCACCGCCGCCGTTTTTAAAGGAATAATACATATTTGTTAAGTAATCTCACTTAAATTCATACTACCACAAATATGCATCAGAATATTCATCTTTGGGGTAGAATATAACTCACTATTTTTAACCAAAAGTTAGCTAACACCATGAATACAGAGGGCTAGCTTTAAAAAGAAGCTGATTTTACTGGTCGTGGTGACTCATTGTAGGGCCCGGGTCTACCCTTGTTCCTGGGGTTCATCTTGAGGACAGTTTCTGGTCAGCTTACTAAAGCATTCTGTTTGTTCCTGTTCCCCCCCCCCCCTGGTGATGAGCTGTAGGGCATTGACTCCATTGTTGGTATGGTAATTTCCCACCTGCCTGGGCAGAAATCCTTGTGCAGCAGTTAGGTACATAAGGATTTCCCCAAGTTTGAATAAATGGCATTTGGCTGATCTCCTTTCAAATGACCCAGGTCTCTGTGTGTTCTTTCAATCTCCAGGCCCTTGCCCCACTCACGTGCGGTACAGTAGCGTGCGAACTGTACCGAGGGTGTAACACGAAATCGGGTGTTACAACTCATATTTTAATCTCAGGACTCTCGAGACGATTTCTGTGAGTTCGAGGACAACTTGATCTACAAAGTGATTCCAAGACTGTCAGAATTACACAGAGAAACCTTGTCTCAAAAAGTTAAAAACTGGCCAAGCGGTGGTGGCACACGCCTTTAATCCCAGCACTTGGGAGGCAGAGGCAGGTGGATCTCTGTGAATTCAAGACCAGCCTAGTCTACAAGAGCTAGTTCCAGGACAGGCTCCAAAGCTACAGAGAAACCCTGTTTTGAAAAACCAAAAAAATTAAAAAAAAAAAAAGTTAAAAACTGGCCAAGCGGTGGTGGCACAGGTAGGCAGATCTCTCTGAGTTCAAGGCCAGCCAAGTCTACAGAGCTAGTTCCAGGAACTAGGGCTGTTTATGCAGAGAAACCCTGTCTCAAAAAGCAAAATAAAACAAAACAACATAAAGCAAAAAAAAAATAATAATAACAAAAACAAAAACCATAAAATGCTTAAAATGTTTGTTCTACTTATGTGACAGAGGTAACTAAAAACAACCAAGAAAACAGTTTCGACCACTAGTTAAAAGAATCCCGAGTTAAGGATATGCCAAAAACAAACAAACAAACAAAAAAAACCAACCTCTAAACAAAACCTCCCTATCAGCTGGTTTCAAGCATTATTTTCCCTAGTAACCCAATCTGCAGCTGCCACTCCCCTATCTGAGGATATTGTTTATAGCATTTCTGTTTATAATGTGCTGTTAATATAGAAATCCTCTTTTCTATTCTCAAAAAATGTTTTTTAGGTCTGGAACATGCATAAGTATTTTAAACTCGGAACATGTAAACACAGCTGTCTTCTACAAAGAGCAAAAATGAGTCTAAGCTTATGCTAGCCATACTGGTCAAACTGGACAAAATACTTTTCATGCATTAAAACATGAAAACTAAAGAGACACAGACCAGAAAACTGGAGCTTGGTGGTGGTTTAAGACTACAGTCCCATGCACTCAAGATGCTAAGAGGATTAGAAGTTTAAACCCTATTTGGGCTACCAGCAGAAATCAAGGCCAGGCTGGGCAAATTAGTAAGACTCTATCTCGATATAAAAAAGAGTCTCAAAAAAAAAAACAGAAAAGAGAGCCTACTGGGCAGTGGTGGTGCATGCCTTTAATCCCAGCACTTGGGAGACAGAGGCAGGTGGATCTCCGTGAGTCGAGGCCAAACTCTACAGAGTGAGTTCCAGTACAGCCAGGGCTGTTATACAAAGAAACCCTGTCTCGAAAAACAAAACAAACAAAAAATGAAAGGCAGCATCTAGTAGCACAGTGGGCAGTTGCCACCATGTCTAACAACCTGAGTTTGATTCCAATAGGAAAGAACTGACTCCCATGGGTTATCCTCTAACCTCCTTGTAAGGCCTGGAATGTCTCCCCATACTAAATAAACAAATGTCATCCAAAAAAATTAAAAAAATTTTCAGAGCTATTGTCTCATTCTGTATAACCAGCTCAAATACTGTGAAATGTTTGTTTTGTGTGTTGAGTGAATGCTCCATGCGTGTTGGTGCATGTGGATGTCAAAAGAGGATGTCAGATCTGGAGGTGGAGACACAGGTGCCGCTGATGTGGGTGCAGGAAACAGACCTGAGGACTTTGGAAGAGCAGTAAGCTCTTAACCACTGAGCCATCTCTCCAGCCCTGCTCAAATGCTTTTTGTTAGTCATTTTTTTAATGATTTGTTTATTGTGTGTATAAATGTGTGGAGGTCAGAAGACAACTTGCAGGACTGAGTTCTCTCTGTTCACCATGTGGATTCCTAGGATTGTATTTGGGTCTTCAGACTTAGCAAGTTTTACCTACCAAGCCACCTCTCTAGTACTTAGGTCTCTAAGTTATAACTTTTTAAGTCTTACTGTGTGCAAATATTATGCCAACACCCCCTTTTTGTTTGTTTGGTTTTGGTTTTTCAAGACAGAGTTTCTCTGTGTAGCTTTGGAGCCTGTCCTGGAACTTACTCTGTAGACCAGGCTGACCTTGAACTCAGAGATCCACCTGTCTCTGCCTTCCAAATGCTGAGATTAATGATGTGTGCCTGGCTTTTTTTTTTTTTTTTTTTTTTTTGAGACAGTCTCTTCGAAGCCCTGGCTGTCTTAGAACACACTATATAGACCAGGCTGCCTCATACTCATGACATCTGCCTGCCTCTGCTTTTCTACCACTGAAATTAAAGGTGCATGCAGCACCACAGCTGGCTTACCAACCATGTTAAAGATTCCCCACTCCGGGGGGGGGGGGGGG
>NW_026067915.1:9518597-9547412 GCF_014885135.2 Alexandromys fortis | reverse complement strand
TCATTCCCAATGGTGCTGCCCACTTCTTAACTACAGGACAGTGCACATGACCCATGCTGGGAAGATTACACACTGCCACAGGAAGGTAACACTGCATAATGGAAGCCAAGGCAAGCGAGTCACAGGTCTCCCCTGGAATATATCAAGTAGGGGATAGAAAAGCTCGCTTTCCAGCTTGGATCAAAAACTACAAAAAGAAAGCCGGGCGGTGGTGGCGCACGCCTTTAATCCCAGCACTCGGGAGGCAGAGGCAGGCGGATCTCTGTGAGTTCGAGGCCAGCCTGGTCTACAAGAGCTAGTTCCAGGACAGGCTCCAAACCACAGAGAAACCCTGTCTCGAAAAAACAAAAAAAAAAAAAAAAAAAAAAAAACCTACAAAAAGAGCCAGGTGGTAGGGGTTGTGCATCCCTTTAATTCCAGCACTTGGGAGGTAGAAGCAGGCAGCTCTCTGTGAGTTTGAGGCACACCTGGTCTACAAGAGCTAGTTCCAGGACAGCCAGAACTGTTACATAGAGAAATCCTGTCTCAAAAGGAAAAAAAAGAATACAAAAAACCTACAAAAAGCACTGAGGAGCAAGTGGAAATCGCCTACAAGGGAGTGGGAGGTCACACATATTTATGGCAGAAAGAAAACACAGTTATAGCATCACCAAGGTAATACAATACCCAGAGGAAAGACCAGTAACATGGTAATTCAGCAGTCCTAATAAGACATGAAGAAACAGAGAACATTTTAGTATTTGAAGTTCCCCTTTTCAGAGACTGTCCTAAAAGGGAAAGCCTTTGTCATCAAATCCCTTCTGCCAAAAAGAAAAGAAAAGAAAAATCCAGCTGGGCAGTGGTGGCACACGCCTTTAATCCCAGCACTCGGGAGGCAGAGGCAGGCAGATCTCTGTGAGTTCCAGGCCAGCCTTGTCTACAAGAGCTAGTTCCAGGACAAGCTTCAAAATACAGAGAAACCCTGTCTTGAAAAAAAAATCCAAAGGAGTTTGGTTCAATGGCTCTGTACTTGCCTAAAATGCACAAGGCCCTTGGCTCAATCTCCAGCATTGAAAAATAAAATTTTAAAATAAAATCTCTTGTGCAGAAATGACCACCGTGAATACTTTATTTATACAGTAAGTATTTGCCAACTACCTAGAAAGGAGTAAAACAAAAGTGGATTTGAACTTGAGTTCAAATCCCAGAACCATCTCAATTACTTACAGACCCTGGGGAGTGGAGAAAGCCCTGAGTGTGTACTGTCAACATGGGCAAGGCCAAGTCATGAACCCATACCTCAGACCCATGGGAAACTTGTAAATCCCTCACCATTCATGCCAGGCTTGGAACTGGCAAAGCCTTTCTCTGGACCAAGTGTGAATGTTGACTGTCTGTGCAAATAAAAGTGTTTATGAACAACTGATCAGTGTGTGAAAAAACAAGCAACTGCAGCTTCCTTCTCCTGGATGTGGGTAGCCTGAGACTGCTCGGCTGCAGACCAGCTAAGCCCTCCCTCTGTGCTCCACTGAGGCTCCAGGCTGTTGTGGCTCTACCAGTGCACAGCATTTCTGTGTCCCTGTGCCTGATTGTCTTCATTCCCTATCACCTCTAGTCAGGTCAAGGTGCCAAGCTGTGTGGGTTACAGAAGCAGACCTTGAACAAGTTATTTAACCTCTGAGTCTCAATTTCCTCATCTATAAAAACAGGATAATAATAGCAACTACCTTATAGGGCTGTTATTTGGCAAAAAAAAATAAAAAAAAAAAAAAAAAAAAAAAAAAAAAAAAAAGAACCTTTGAACTGGTTGATATTTAAAAAAGGCAGTTCCCAGGCAAGTAAAAGGGAAATAGGAGAGAGAGGTCAGCTTCCAGGCCTAAGGGATGGGCATAAACAAAGGCAAAGAGACATGAAAAGATAAGCTTCCCTTGTGACTTTTGTCCTAGTCAGACTCACATTCCCACTGTTGGCGGAACATCAGCTGGAATTCTAGCCCTGAGAGCTGGCCCTGTAATTCAACAAGTCCAGAATAGAACTAATCAACTTTACAACTCCTGATTCTTCTGGTTCCCTACATCTGGGACAGTGCTACCAAACTCTCCTACCACCATTTTAATTCCTCCTCATAGCCTCCTAAATGCATGGCCTGTATGTAACAAGGGGTCAGGGTGGAGACAGAACACTTTTAAGGACCTAAGCATAGAACTTGACTGTGTCAGGGCAGAAGCAAGGTGGAGTACGGGCTAGGGGTTAAGTCAGAAGTAAAAACTCCAAAGAACAAAACAAAACAACTACAACAACAATTAAAAAAACAACTCCAAAACTCCACCTCTAAGAACAAAACTCAGCAGGCTCCAAAGAAGCATTTTCTACTGCAGGGTGAAATCCAGCTTTGAGTCAGGCTTCCCACTGCGGGAGAAACTACAAGAATACCTCTTGTTGTCTATTCCCACTCCCTTCTGGTTATTGTTATTTGCTGATCCCAACCCTGTTTCATTTGGTTTGATTTTTATTCATTTTATGTGTATAGATGTTTTATCTGCATGTATGTCTATGTATCACATGTGTGCCTGGAATTTCAGACTTAAAAAGTGGAGGCAGGAAGATCAGTAAGTAGTTTAAGGCCAGCCTGGGCTACCTGAGACATGTTGCAGGATATTTGATCACACTGTGTGAAAGGCGCCTTCTGGTTGGTTTAATAAAGAAGTGAATAGCCAACAACTAGTCAGGAGAGAATAGGCGGGACTTCTAGGGAGAGAGAAGAACTAAAGATGAATCTAGGCATTGGAGAAAGATTTGGAGCAAGTCAGACATACAGAATGGAAGAGAGCTAAAAGCCACATGGCAGAACATAGATTAATAGAAACAAGCTAATTTAAGTTATAAGAGCTAGTTGAGAACAATCCTAAACTAAAGGCCAAGTTTTCATAATTAATAATAAGCCTCCATGTCATTATTTTCAGGCTGGCAGTTCAAAGTAAGTCCGAGAAAGCTTACTAGAGACACTAAAGAAAAGGAAAAAAAAAAGAATTAAAATAGAGCTAGGACTTGTAATATAGGCCTAAAGTCACAGCACTCAGGAGGCAAGACAAGCAAATCACAAGTTCAAAGCCAGCCTGTCCCCATAATAAGTTCCAGGCTAGGTCTGCCACAGAACGTCTCCAAAAACAAAACAAAATACACATCTGGGAGTGTAGTTAGTGGTAAGGGACATGTTTAGTGTATGTCAAATTTGGAATTCAATTCCCAACAGAAAAGCAAAACTAAAAGCCAAAAGACTAAAGTTTGGCTGTGGCAGAGCCAGGATATAAAGCCAGATCTATGTTTTTCTTTTATATAAGTCAATATCCATTCAATGAATTTAATTAGTACAAATCATTCAGCAGGGAATAAAATTTATATGGGCCATTAAGTATTTACTTTCTGAGCCAGACTTGGTAGTTTATAATCACAACACTTACGAGGGCTAACGGTAGTCTGAGTTACAGAGTAAAGATACCTTTTTCTGTTTGTTTGTCAAGACAGGGTTTCTCTGTGTGACAGTCCTGGCTGCCCTGCAACTTGCTTTGTAGAGTAGGCTGACCTCAAACACACTGAGATCTGCTTACCTCTGCTTCCCAAATCCTGGGATTAAAGGCATGCGCCTCTATTGCTCTGTATAAAACTATCGTCAAAAGAAAATCTAAGGCTGGCAGTGTGGCACAAACCTTTAATACCAGTACTTGGGAGCCAGATCTCTGTGAGTTTGAGGCTAGCCTGGTCTACAAAGAGAGTTCCAGAACAGTCAATGCTACAAAAGAAAAACCCTGTCTCAAGAAATTAAAATAAATGAATAAATAAATAAGTTTTCACACAGCAGAAGAGATAGCTCAACAGTCAAAAGCACTTGTTGTTCTTATAGAGGCTTCATGTTCAATTCCCAGCACCCCATGGAGGTTAACAGACATTTGTAACTTCAATTTTAGGGGATCTCATGACCTCTTCTTGCCTCCACAGGCTTGCATGCATGAAAACACATAGTACATGTAGATACATGTAGGCAAAACACTCATATACATAAAATGAAAATTATTGTTGTGATGTGGGAGGGTCTTCTATCTATCTGTTGCTTTCGTTGGTTAATTAATAAAGAAAAGTGCTTGGCCTGATAGGTCAGAACATAGGTGGGTGGAGCAGACAGAACAGAATGCTGGGAAGAAGGGAAGTGAGGCAGTCGCCATGATTCTCCAACCTGAGACGAACATAGGCTACAATCCTTCCCAGTAAGCCACCATCTTGTGGTGCTAGACAGATTATTAGAAATGGGTTAAGCAAGTTATGAGAATTAGTCAATAAGAGGCTAGAGCTAATGGGCCAGGCAGTATTTAAATGAATACAATTTGTGTGTTGTTATTTCGGGTGTAAAGCTAGCCATGCCGGAGCCCAGCAGGATGAAAAGCAGGCCTGCCCGCGGCTCCTTCTACATTGTTGTTGTTGTTGTTATTATTATTATTATTATTATTATTATTATTATTATTATTATCATCATCACTTTGGTTTTTCAAGATGGGATTTCTGGAACAAGCTCTATAGATCAGCCTGGCCTTGAACTCAGAGATTTGTTTGCCTCTGCCTTGCGTGTTGGGATAAAGATATGCACCACCATGACCAGCAATAAAGATAAAAATAAATCTTACAGCCGGAGCCGGGCAGTGGTGGCGCACACTTTTAATCCCAGCACTCGGGAGGCAGAGGCAGGCGGATCTCTGTGAATTCGAGGCCAACCTGGTCTACAAGAGCTAGTTCAGGGATGGGCACCAAAGCTACAGAGAAACCTGTCTCAAAAACCTAAATAAATAAATAAATAAATAAATAAATAAATAAATAAATCTATCTTACAGAAACACTAAAACTCTAGAGTAAAGAGGCTGATGGGTCTCTGAGTTTGAGGCCAGCCTGATCTATATAAGTGAGCCCCAGACCAACCAGGGCTACACAGTCAGATCCCATCTAAAGAATTAAAATAAATGAAAATAAAATTTCACATATTTTTTTAATTATGGCATGAGTCACATCATACACTAATAGTTCAAAGGAAATGACACATCAAGCTAATTAGTAAATCTGAATCATTTGATTATATGCAGGTTGCCAGGCAAATGTGTATTCATATCTCAGCACTCTTAACTTTTAGAATGGCACAAATATGTAGAATGACTTTATTTAAAAAACGCATCATAGTTTTCTTTAAAAGCCTCTCAGGACTTTTATCACACACTGCCCTTCTCCAGCTCCGTGGGAGGATGCTAACGGCACTGTATCACAGCTGCTCTTCACATGAGGCTGTTCAGAGAAAACTCAAAGAGATCCTATGTCATCTTTTTTTGCTTTTTAAGGGGAAAAATATATTGTTAAAACTACAAGTTACATGTCAGTAGTTCTTAACTTTCTCTGACCAAGACATTCACAATCACCTGGGAACCTGTAAACTACACTGGTATGAGTTTATCCTTTTTCCAATTTTCTCTTTAAACCATGCTTGGATATGAAGACAAATCCTTTGTTGTTTTGGATTTTTGAGGAAGGATCTCTCTATGTAGCTCTGGCTGTCCAGAATTCCCTATGTAGACCAGGCTGACTTCAAACCCATAGAGATCCACCTGCTGAGATAAAAATCATGCACCGTGTCTGTTTTGGGTTTGTTTTGAATTTTGGTTTTTCTCTGTGTAGCTCTGGCTGTTTTAAAACCAGCTCTTTACACCAGGCTGGCCTCAGACTCATAGAGATCCACCTTCTCTTCATTCCAGAGTGCCGGGATTAAAGGTGTGTCCCACCATCACCGGGCAGACTTTTTTTTTCAAGCTCAAAAACTGAGAACTACTGTTATTCACTAGAAAGGGAAGAAATGAAAGTCATAAGGCAGAGGCAGCCAGTCTTCTGTGAATATATCTTGTTCAGTAGATTTGACTTCAGAACCATTGAAATATTTTATACAATTTTAACATTAAATATAAAAACAATCCTTGGCCTTTTGTTATGGAGTATCTATAATCCCAGTACTTGAGAGGAAGAGGCTGGAGGAGCCTGAGGTCAGACTGGTCTACATAGCCACTTTAGACCAGTCAGGGCTACATAATTTTAAAACTCTATCTCCAAGAAAACAGAAAAAAAGCCGGGCCTAGTGAAATCACTCATTAAAGTATTGCTGAAGCCAGATGGTGGTGGAGCAAGCCTTTAATCCCAACACTTGGGAGGCAGAGGTAGGCAGATCTCTGAGTTCGAGGTCGGCTTGGTCTACATAACTAGTCAGCTAGGGCTGTTACACAGAGAAACCCTGTTTCAAAAAACAAACAAAAAAAGTATTGCCAGCGCTCAAGCCTGTGAGCTTTTTGTTTTTTTCCTGATATTTTCTCTATATAGCCTTGGCTATCCTGGATCTCACTCTGTAGACCAGGATGGCTTCAAATTCACAGAGATCAGCCTGCCTCCCAAGAGCTGGGGTGAAAGGAGTGAGCCACTGCTGCCAGGTTTAAACTGTGTTTTAATCCCACTGTTAAAATTATGACTCTGAGATTGCTATCGTATGACATAAAAACACTGCCTTCTCCCCTGCCCTCCTAATCAAGTCTTTTGCCGATTCTTTCCTACTCAAACACACTTGGAGAAGTGAGGATGGCAATAATTGGGGCTTTGTGACACGAAAAAATAAAAAATGAGCACTTCTGAATGCTGAGGCTTTTTGGACAATGCGTAGGAGGGGGGGAAGGAAGGGAGAGGGAGGGAGGAACGGAGGGAGGGAAGGAGGGATGCAACCCATAGTTTCAGGTAGGCAAGCTAACCCCTCATCTATGAAACACTGTACTCTTTGTAAACGGGCCACAAGAGACCCTGTCTCATTAAAAAAAAGAAAAAAAAAAAAAAAACGAAACAATCCAAAGGCCTGGGTCCAAGATGGTGGTTGCAGTATTTGCACCCCAGGTTTCTGGGCTGTTAGGCCGGTTCCACCCACGGTGGAGAGGTCCATGTGAATGGCGCCCACAGCTTGCCTGTTCAGAGTCCTCACCTACATCACGGTGCCGAGTGGGGTGGGAGTGGATGTGCTCAACGTTTTCCTGAAGTTGCACCACAATGGAGGGTCTAAAAGATCCGAGTTCATCGCCAGCACCCATCTCTACACCAGGACCAAGCCCTTTCCCTGGGGAAATGGTAACCATTCCCTCTTCACAACCATCAGGTAAATCCGTTTCTGACCGGATATGAGGACAAACAAGGGAGCCTGGGCCATCACCTAGGCAACAGCGCCACAGCACTGGTTTGGACGTTACTCTGCAAGTGAACCAGGAAAGTGTATGGGGGCGCTCAGGGTTTTTGGTTTGTTTTGTATCAAATACTGACCATCTTAACTTTTTTATATCCCTTTACTTGTGGAAGGAGATAGCCAAGTGACAAAGTTAAAAAATAAGCCACTGGGGGCTGGAGAGATGGCTCAGTGGTTAAGAGCATTGCCTGCTCTTCCAAAGGTCCTGAGTTCAATTCCCAGCAACCACATGGTGGCTCACAACCATCTGTAACGAGGTCTGGCGCCCTCTTCTGGCCTGTAGGCATACAGACAGAACATTGTATACATAATAAATAAATATTAAAAAAAAAGTGTTTTAAAAAAAAATAAGCCACTGTACTTTTCAAAAAAATTTTAAACGAGAAGTTTATGTAGAGAGGTTTGCCTGGAAGGGAAAACATGGGTTCATTTTTATAGTAATTTACCCTAACTCAGATCCCATTGTCCTACATGTAAGAGCTATGTGCAAAAAAGGCACAGATTTTTCCTTCCTTTTACAATGATAAATGACAAGTGAACATGATATATAAAAATTTTTGGTTGAACAAAAATACTTACTGGAATATAAAAAGAGCTAACAGAACACTCCACTAATGTCAAAGAGAGAGATTTTCAGAGAACTGATATTTTGCCCCATATCATCTCTATTCAATGTCAACCAAACACACGCATTGCCCATGTAATTTGAAAAAGTGGAGCGCCAGTAAGATGGTTCAGCAGGTATTAAAAAAAAAATTAAGGGGCTGGAGATATGGCTCAGAGATTGAGGACACTGCCTGCTATTCCAGAGGTTTTGAGTTCAATTCCCAGCAATCACATGGTGGCTCACAATCATCTGTAGTAAGATCTGGAGACCTCTTCTGGCCTGCAGAACACTGTATACATAATAAATAAATAAATAAATTCTTAAAAATAAAAGAAAAAATTTAAAACCCTGAACAGAGCTACACATGGTGGCATGCATTTTCAACCTCAGCTCTAAGGAGGGAGAAGTAGGTGAATCTCTTGTGAGTTTGAAGCCAGCCTGGTCTACATAGGAAGTTCCAGGATGACCAGAGCTATTGGTAATAACTGGGGCATTGTATTGCTAAATTAATAGATTTTATCTCAAAAAAGAAAATGCACACACACACATACTAAAAAACAAAAAAATAAATAAAAAAAAAAAAACTAAATGGCTGTGAAGTAGCACATGCCTAGTATAACCCCAGTGCCTGGGAGGCAGAAACAGGAAGATCAATGCCAACCTAGGATACATGAGATTCAGGTTTCAAAGAAAACAAACAATGACCCTCCCCAACGAATGTGTGAATGAATGAATGAATTCATGTTACTTTGACTAGAATGGATCAAAGGCTATGAACACTACTCTGGTATCCTTTTAGCTTATATCTGGTCTCCAGTTTCAGAAGAATTATTATAGGAATTGGCGAGATGGGTCAGTAGTTAAGAGCACGTGTTGCTCTTGCAGAACACAGATTTGATTCTCAACAGCCACATGGCAGCTCACAACTCTAACTTCAGTTCCAGGGGTTCTGATGCGCTTTTGGCCTCCTTGAGTACTGCAGGAATGTTGTACATAGACACAAACAGGCTAACCACTCATACACATAAGCTATTATAGAACATACACACAAACTAGGGGATGGGAATATAATTTGGTGATATGGCATTGGCTGGCATGTTTGAGGCCCTGAGTTCAATACCCAGGACTAAAAACAACCACAGTATCCCTCAATACAATCCAAGGCTACCTAACCAGTGTTAGCATCAACCTCAAAGGTATCATGATGGTGACTCTTCATTGTCAACTTGACTGGATTGAAATGACCGAGAAGACAACTCTGGGCATGTCTTTTCCAGAGGGGTTTAACAATGGAGAGGGGACTTACTCTACATAGAGGCAGAGAATAAACAGACTAGGGTTCCAAGTGAATAAGGAAAGGAAAAGGAGAGAACCAAATGAACACTAGCACCCTGCTTCCTGACTGTGCACTCAATGTGACCCCTGCCTTCATCATGATGGACTGCACCCTCAGACTGTGAGCTAACATAGACCCTTCCTCCCTTAAGTAGTTTTCTGTCTACAGACTGGCCCACAACAAGACTGTCCTTACTTCAGATGACTACTGTGGCACCCTGGTGGTCTCCAGGCCACTGAAAATTTGGTTCAGCTAGATATAAACTCGGGGATTTTCAGGATCCCTCAAGGACTGACTGACAGTCACAAAAACACAAAGAATAATACTAACTTTATAATTAGGATGCTTTATTTTCTTTTAGTAAAGAATCCAGGTCAATAGCTGGGCAGTGGTAGCACACACCTTTAATCCCAGCAGAGGCAGGAGGACTCTGTGAGTTTGAGACCAGCCTGGTCTACAAGAGCTAGTTCCAGGACAGGCTTCAAAGCTACAGAGAAACCCTGTCTTGAAAAACCAGGAAAAAAAAAAAAAAGAATCCAGGTCAAGACTAGCCAAATGAAGAGACAAACACTAGTAGTGGAAAGGTCTCAAACACAAGTTCTATACCTTCTCTGACCAGAATCAGGGCACATCACCCTCCCAGCACAACAGTGTGTTCACATTGGGTTGTCAATAACCAACTCCAACTCCTTTGTTCTTCCCAGCATTAGACTACCTAACCTAGGCTTGTTAGCGCACATTTGCTATTCCAGTATGTAAGCTGAAACAGGGAGGTCATGAGTTTGAGCCAATCTGAGTTACATACTGAGCTCATTCCAGGCAGCCTGAACTAGATATAGATGCTCAAAAAAAGGGAGGGGGGGCAAGGTGTTGGTGGTGCACATTTCTAATTCCAGCGCTCAGGGAGACAAAGGCAGGAAGATCTCTGTGAGTTCGAGGCTAGCCTGGTCGACAGAGCGAGTTCCAGGACAGGTTCAAAAATTTACAGAGAAACTCTATCTTGAAAAAAAAAACAAAAAGAAAGAAAAAGAAGAAGATGAGTGATGTAATAACGGTGGTGGTAAGGTTAAAATATCAACTCTCATATAGCTGATTTTTCTGGGGATAAGTCCTTGACCTGAGTAATCGTTATAACATAAACACAGATAAGATCCAAGAGCTCAAGAACACCTAGCACATCTGTAACATGAAATGAAAAAAAAAAAACCCTGAATTTCAAGTGATGGAAGAATTCTCTTTGAAAGAAAACTGTGTGTGTGTGTGTGTGTGTGTGGTGTGCATGTGTGCATACCTCATGAAAGAAAGACAGAGGTCAAAACATAACAAGGGAATGAGAATACAGCTCAGTTGGCAGAGTGCTGGGCTAGTCTTTGATGCCCAGCCCTATATAACCCAGGAATAGTGAAACACACCCATATTCCAGTCTTTGTGGGTAGAGACAGGAGGGTTAGGAGCTCAAGGTCTTCCTCACCCTACCTAGTAACTTTGAGGACTAGATGAGATTCTTTCTCAAAAAACTAAGGCTAGACAGAAAGCTCTGTAGATAAAATACTTGCTGTAGTTGCTGTGTAGCATGAGAACCTATATGGAAAAGCCAGGTCTGGTGGTAGGCACTTGTGGCTATGGCACTGAAAAGGCAGGAGAGATGGCTCTCTGGAGCTTGCTGGTCTCACAGACTACTCTACCCTATGTGAGCTCTAAGCTAGTAAGAAGTCTTGTCTCAAAAATATGAATAAATAAAAATGAAAAAGAAAGAAAAAACCCACAGTGGACAGCTACTAAGAAATGACAAGAGGTTGACCTCTCTCTTACACACACACACACACACACACACACACACACACACACACACACACACACACACATCAAAGAAAATCATTAAGAAAACTAAAGGGACTGGGCAGTGGTGGCACACACCTTTAGTCCCAGCACTCAGGAGGCAGAGACAGGCAGATTTCTGTAAGTTCAAGACCAGCCTGGTCTACAGAGTGACTTCCAGGACAGCCAAAGCTACACAGAGAAATCATGTCATAGAAAAAAAGAAAGAAGGAAGGAAGGAACAAAGGAAGGAAAGACAAGGGAAGGAGGGGGAGGGAGGAAGGGGGAGGGGGGGAGGGAGGGGGAGGGAGGGAGGGAGGGAGGGAGAACTAGAGATTGGAGGTTCAGCTAAGGCGGTTGAGGCAGGAAGATGCATTAAGCTCCAGAGCTTTCTTTCAGCCAACCTGGACAACATAAGGAGATCCCAGAGATCTTTACAAAGACAGCCAAGGCCGAGCTGGAGAGACGCTCAGCAGTTGAGAGCATGCTCTGCTCTTTTAGAGGAGTTCAGTTCCTAGTACCCACCCACATCAGGGGACTCAAGCAAGTACAACTCCAGCTTCAGGGAGATCCAATGCCTCTGGCCTCTGTGGGCATCTGCACTCATGTGCATATCATCACACACAGATACACACAGGAATATAATTAAAAACAATAAAAATAAATCCTTAAAAAAAAGACTAGTAATGTTCATTCATTTTAGTAAATTCCATCCCTCCTTTTTCTCTTTTGGGACAGGGTCTTATTATGCAGCCTCAGATGGCCCTAGACTTGCTATGTAGATCTAACTGTCCTCAAATTTATGAAACCTTTGTTTCTGCCTCCCACAGGCCGCAATTACAAGCGTGCATTACCACATCCAGCCTACAAGCCAATTTTAAAATCTTGTGTGCACTGAAGTTAACCAAACTCAGAATCAACTGGAGTTCTAAACACAAGAACCTTGGAACATTGCCAAGCAGGTAATATCTGTTTTGTAAGCAGAGACACTAAGCATTAAACACTTGGTTTGGAAACAGCAAGACAAATCACGTATTTATTAATGGTCATGGAGTAAACAAACCTGAAGCCTCAATCATCTGCCCCCCCAAAATCTACTAGACTAACCAAAAAGTGGAAAACCAGTGCAGTGGATCACACCTATTAGCAAAACACTCAGGAAGTAGAGGTAGGAGGGTCCCAACTTCAAGGTCATCTTCAAGGTCAGCCAGGGCTCACAGGAGACCCTCTCTCAAAAATAAAACAAAATGAGGGAGGAGTAAGCCTGGCAGTAGTGGCACATGACTTTAATCCCAGTAGAGGCAGGCAGATCTCTGAGTTCGAGACCAGCCTAGTCTACAAGAGCTAGTTCCAGGACAGGCTCCAAAGCTACAGAGAAACAGAAAAACCCGTCTAGAAAAACAAAAATAAAAACAAAACACCAACAACAACAACAAAAAAGCCCAAGGATATCCTATTGCTTGAGTTTTTTTTTTTTAAGAGTCTACCTATGTAGCCAGGTTGACAGTGAACTCACAATCCTGTCTTGAGTGCTGGGATTACAAGTGTTCATCATCATTGTTGGCTTCTCTGCACTTTTGACCAAACCTGAGGACCCAAGCTCAACCCACTAGGTCCATGTGATGGGAAGAAAGAATTGACTTCAAAAAGTTGTCCCCTGGCCGGGCGGTGGTGGCGCACGCCTTTAATCCCAGCACTTGGGAGGCAGAGACAGGCAGATCTTTGTGAGTTCGAGACCAGCCTGGTCTACAAAAGCTAGTGCCAGGACAGGCTCCAAAACCACAGAGAAACCCGGTCTCGAAAAACCAAAAAAAAAAAAAAAAAAAAGTTGTCCCCTGACCTCCACAGGCCAGCCATAGCATACACATGCACACACACATAAACACATATATACATACACTAAAAGTAAATGAATGAGGGAGCTGGAGAGATGGCTCAGTAGTTAAGAGCATTGGCTGCTCTTCCAGAGGACCCATATTCAATTCCCAGCACCCACATGTCAGCTCACAACTGTCTGTAACTCCAGTTCCAGGGGATTTCACCCTCACAGACAGACATGCAGGCAAAACACCAATGAACATAGAATAAAAATAAATCACTAAAAAAACAACAACAATAAGTAAACAGAATAAGAGCTATCAAAATGTTCATTCAGTGGGGAACTCACTTGCTGCCAAGGCTGACCACCTGAGGGAGGTGAGAACCTGCTTCCACAGGCCTCCCCTGGCCTCTGCAGTCTCAGGAGCTGCAGATATTGCAGTGCTACAGCCTCTGCGCCTGGCACTTACAACATTTTGGGTTTAAGCCCTACCGTTAAAGAGGAGATAGCCCCACTGACTAGGAGAAAGTGTATAAAATTATACATCTGATAGAGGACTGTAACCACTGTATTCAAACAATTCCTATTACCCCCAAATTTAATCTTTTTTAAAATTTAATCTGTTGTTGTTCTTTTTGAGACAGTCTCTACATAGCCCAAGCTGTCCTGGAGCTCACTCTGTAAACCAGGCTTGCCTCAAACTCACCAAGATCCACCTGCCTCTGCTTGTGCTAGTATTATAAGGCACGTGTCACCATGCCTGGCTTTTAACCCCAAAATTAAATACCTCAGTGAGTTCACGGACAGCCTGGTCTACATAGCATGCTCCAGGCCAGCCAAGGCTACACAGTGAGACCTATCTCAGCAGGAAAAAAAAAAAAAAAAGAAAAAGAAAAAGAAAAAAAATAGTTTGGGGTTATTTCCCCCCTGAAGTCTTGTCTTTTCCATTCAAAGGAGTTCTTTTTCATTTTTCCTTAATAAATCTATTTCCAGGGCAGGTGATTGTGGCAAATGCCTTTAATCCCAACACTCAGGAGGCAGAGGCAGGTGTATCTCTGAGTTCAAGGCCAGCCTGATCTACAAAGTAAGATCTAGGACAGCCTCCAAAGCTACACAGAGAAACCATGTCTCAAAAAAAAAAAAAAAAAAAAAAAAATTAATTAATTAAATTTATTCCCTATAACTTGCTTAAAGAAAAAAAAGGAGCCTGGGCCTAGAGTGGTGGAACAAGTCTTCAATCTCAGCACTGGCCAGGCTGAGGCAGGAGGACAAAAGTTCAGGTCTGAGCTCAGTTGCCAAACCCTATCTGGAAAGAAAAAAGGGAGAAAGGGCTTGGTATTTCTGGTTATACACTCAAAAGACACGAAACTATCCAGCCACAAGGTAAACCTGCCCAGAGTTTAGAGCAGCCACATTCAATCTACTTACAAAGCAGAAACACCTAAGTGACCCACCCATCATACAATGTGGCACAGTATAAGGAGATCAAGCACATGGACAATCAAGGAGGGACGTTCACCTGTTGTGGAATATTATTTTAAGGTGTGTTACTTTTGTTTATGTTCTGTATCATTTGTTTAACAATGTAGAGATGTGTTACTTTTGTTTATGTTCTGTATCATTTGTTTAACAATGTAGAGATGTGTTACTTTTGTTTATATTCTGTAACATTTGTTTAACAATGTAAAGATGTGCTACTTTTGTTGCATTTGCTTAATTCATGAAGCTGTTGATTCTCTGCGATAGCTCCTACAGCAATGACCATTTCCCTACCCGTTGTTACTTGAACATTTAGCTAGACCACTCAAAAATAGTTAGAAATTTTCTTTTTTCTTCACCCCCCCCCCTCCCTGGGACAGGGCTTCTCTAGATAGCCCTGGCTGTCCTAGAACTCAGAGCTCGGCCTACCTCTGCCTGCTGGGATTAAAGGTGTATGCCATCACCATCCAGTTAGTTTGTATTTTCTAATGTGATTTAACTATTAAGCTCAAAACAGTCTCTCAACGTGTTTGTTTTGTTCAAAAGGAGGCAAGTGGTTGGGACCTGTCTTGGTAGTCAAGGGTGCTTGCTCCTCTTGCAGAGGACCTGAGTGCATTTGTTCATCCACACCAGACAGCTCACAGCTGCCTGTAACTCCAGCTCCAGAGGATCTGATGTACTCTGACCTCTGTCAGAGCACCCAAATACAGCAGCTATATACATGTAGTACACATACTAATACACAATCAAAAGAAACCTGCAGGTGCTGACCATTGTGATGCTCATTTTTTTCCTTTTTGGGTTTTTTGTTTTGTTTTAGTGACAGGTTTTCTCTGTAGCTTTGGACCCTGTCCTGGAACTAGCTCTTGTAGACCAGGCTGGCCTCAAACTCACAGAGATCACCTGCCTCTGTCTCCTGAGTGCTGACAGTAAAGGCATGCGCCACCACCGCCTGGCTGAGATGCACATTTTTAATCCCAGCACTACTCAGGAGGCACAGGCAGGCAGATTTCATGAGGTAAAGGCCAACTTGGTATACATAATTAGTTGCAGTCATTCAAGGCTACATAGTGAGCCCTTGTATATAAAAAAAGTAATTAAAATAAAAAAAATTAAAAAGCAAGCTAACTCTATTAAGTTAGTAAAGCGTTAGTGGAAGCAACCAAGAAAATGGAACTGCCCTTGACATCCTTACTTAATGAACAGAGTGTTACTTGTATAGTTTCCTGCAGCCAACATAAAGTATTGATTATGTTCACCCATTTAATTCAATTGTTTTAACCCATAGTGAAATTTTAAAATCTAAATCTCTACATTTTTAAGCGATTATATTTTAAGAAAAATAAATACATAACGAACAGATGAGGGATGGAATGACCTAACTGAAATTTCCTTTAACAACTTAAGCAAAGGGAAAGAGGAAAAGGGGAAAAACATTGATAACTGTTTGTTGAATTGTATCAGCATTGGGGAAGGAGGTTCAACTGTTGAATGTGAGTGACAGCATTCAAGGGGTGGTTCAGTTCATCTTTTTTACTTGAAAGGTTTTCATTGAGGCAAAGGCAGGAAGTTCTTTACAAGTTCAAGGGCAGCTTGAGCTACCTAATGAGTTCCTGTTTAATCCAGGCTAATGACCTAGTCTCAAAAAAAATAGTTTTCAGCCATAACTCTTCCAGGATCGAAATCTGCAAATCAAGTTACCACCCTCTTATTCAGGACGAGCTGCCGAGTGCGGATGCGGTAGCCTTCGGATAGGAAGCAGGCTATGGGATCTAAAGCAAAGGCAAAGCAGCTTCTGGCGGGACCGACTTAAGCTCCGCGCCACCACGCGGACCAAAGAACGCGCACGCTTCATTCAAGGCTGAATCTGACAAATCACTCTCTGTGAACGCTCCGGCTCGGAGAACCGCGGAGCTCAATTTGGAATCGGCACACGCGGGGAAACCCAAGCAGCTCGGCTGGAGAGTTCTCGGGCCTCGGCCCAGGGCAAGGCCGGGCGTCGGGCCCTCGGCCCCGCTGGTCGGCCCGCGGGACCCTCCCTAGACCCTTCGCTCCGTGCCCACCTCGCACCTCGGCCGTGCCCCGCCCGCCTACCTTCCAGGTTCAGATCGTCCGAGTCGGTGTCACTCTCCCCGTCCTCTTCGACGAAGGCGACCGCGCTGGACTCCTGCGCGTGAAAGGTCGTCGGGGTGGCGATGAGCGTGTCTGAATCCTGGGCGCGGGCCTCGCGCAGGCGTGTGAAGTACTCCACCGCGAAGTCGACGAGGTCGGGCGGCTGCTGCCGCAGCACCTCCACGGTGTAGCCCTGCAGCAGCTCCGTGAGCCCCGGCGGGATCTGGATGTGGCTCATGCCGGCGACGTCCGAGGGGACCGGCGGGTCTGGGCCGCCGGCGGCCGCAACCTGCGCACTCCCTCACGCCGGCCTGTCACTCGGCGCCCGCGGTCTCCCGCGCGGCCCGCCTCGGCCTTCCTCGCGCCGCGCCTTGTTTCGGCCGGGTCTGCGTTTGTTGTGCGGGCCGCGCGACCCTTCTGCTACCAAGCCAGCCTGGCGCCGCCGGTGCTGTCACCCGGCCGCAGCCGCCGCAGCCGCCGCCGCGGGGACCGACGGGCTGGCGAGCTGGACGGGCGCGGCAGGCGCCCGGGTTGTGACGCACGCGGCCGCGGGCATGCGCGTCCCCGCCGAGAGCTGGCACAGAGTGCGCGTGCGCCGCTGGGCCGCCCGCTCTTGGAGCAGTCCATGGTCAAGGTGTGGGAGGCCCCGGAGAGAAGAAAAGAGTGACCCAGCCGCGAGGCAGGCGGGTTGGGGCGTCTCGCCTGGTCACAAAGACCTTTCACTTATGCTTTCAGAACAGGCTGAGAGCCTCTTAACCGAGGGCCAGGGACACTGATGTGACATAGGACCCCTCACCTTGATTCCTGCACTAGTGGAGGACCAGAGGGTTCACTCTACTAAGGACATTATGACATTAATGCTAACCCCCAAAACAGGGATCGCCCAGAGGAGAGTCGTCTAATAACACAGTACAGCAACAACAAAGATCTGGGCAAGTCAGGACCACCTTAACTGACAGGTGTAACAGTTCAACCGATTACAAGGCCCTGAGGAGTCTAGTGTAAGGTCCTGAGCTGTCAAAAGGGGAAGGTTTTGTAGGAAGTGAAAGTTTCGGAGATAGTCATTTGGAAGCTTTGGGCAGAGAAATAACACTGAAGGGCTCGCTGAGAGCGAGAAAAGGCCTGCGGACAGGACAGACCTTTGGCCTTGTTCCTCTTCTTGGACATTTCCACCCCAGTCTTCATTCTAGACTACACCTCTTTCCTCCTTGCTCTCAAGACAGGGCCCTGGGTCACATTATTTGATGAAACTGAGCAGATGTCGGCGCTGTTACCTTTTGCCTCTGGGTAGAGGGCAGAGGTCAATTGGAGAGACCAGGCTATTACCCAACTTGCTTCCTCCTGTCACCAAACTTGAACAAAAAAAGATATCCTTCCTGGGAAATCTGGCCACAAATTCAGTGCTGGCCAAAGACCCGGTGAGCATAAAGCCCTCCTCCTTCCTGCCAGAACCAGCCGACAACTGAATAGCTGTCGATGTGGGAACCTGATGGGCATTTGAGATGGTTAAGCTCCACCTGGTAATTACCCAGTATTAATTAAGATCTTCTCTAGCACCGCCCATCCAGACTTGGCACAAACCCAAGACCTCAGTGCTGCTGTGAACTGAGCTGTCTACTTCACTGAAGTACACAGTAGAGAGGCCAGTCCAGCCCTCGGCTAGGGAACCTGTGATTACAAACATCTGTGTATCCCTGAATATGGCCCCTAACCCAGCAGAGAAGTCTTTGATGTTAAATGGCAGGGAAGCAGCGTCCAGTGTGTTGCCTGGGTGCTTATTGAATACTTGTGAAGAATGAATGAATGATAAATTTCAGCAACAACAGAAGCAGAAACTGCTCTCCTGACTTCACAGTCTCATAACAGGTATCCTTTCCTTCAAAGCCATGCTTCTAACCGCAGAGCACGAAGGCCCCATTAAAGACAGGCAGTCTGGAGTTAAGCATGGTGCCAGGTAAATGCTTGTAGTCCCAGTACTTGGGAGATGGAGGTAGCAGCATCAGAGTTCGGTGTCAGCCTCTGTTACATGGTGAGTTCAAGCTAGGCTGGGTTACATGAGACCATCTCGAAAAAGAAAAAAGAAAAAGGAAACAAACTAAACAAGCAAAAAGACAAGCAGTGGAGATAGGTCTTTTCTGCTCTTGGATAGACTGACTCTAATAAGTTTTCCAAGATTCCGACCTTGCCATTAATACCAGAAACCACGGGTGTGCCTCCCATTGCGCCATAATACCGAGAGAATTGTCTCCAAGCAACCTGACAGCCAATCTTTGGGAAAGGTAAATTCACAAGTCCAAGTCCTAGTTTTCTCACAGGATCAAGTCTTACGTATTTCAAATGGGGCACAGGCAGGTGAGTTAGGACTCTGACCCCAATTACAAACCAGAAAGCTTGTTGACAGAGCTGGGTGTGGACAGGGTCTCCTGGTGCACTGAAACCCTCCTGGCCTCTGGCCTTCCTGACTTGGTCACAGATGCAGCACTGCTCAACCATCCCGTCCATCCAGCAAACAGCATTCATAGGACACCCTAACCTGGTGTAGTGCACATAACCTGCAGTCCCCACTACTCAGGAAAATCACTTTTGTACACAGAGTTTGAGGACAGCCTAGGCAACACAGAGGGATCTTTATCTTAGAAACAAAGACAAAGGACACAGACTGGGACCGGAGAGATGGCTCAATGGTTAAAACCCCTTGTTGCTCTTGTGGGTCGGGTTCCCAGTTCTAACACAGTGGCTCACAACTGTTTATAACTCCAGTTCAAGAGGACCCAGGGGCACAGAGCTCTGCAGACACACATGGTGCACACAATGCAAGGAGGCAAAACACTCATACACATAAATCTGAAAACAGTTGTCTGTCTTAAAGGGGTAGGATGCATATCAGTGAGAGATTGTACTTCCTACTAGGTCTGTGTTCAATATCCAGAGCCCAGTGAAACCCAAAGGGCTGGAGTGAACAGAAGTTAGAAACCTAACTGGACATTGGTGGCGCACACCTTTAGTCCCAGCACTCGGGAGGCACAGGCAGGTTTGAGGCCAGTCTGATCAACAGAGCAAGTTCCAGGACAAGCTCCAAAGCTACAGAAAAACCCTGTCTTGAAAAAAAAAAAAAGTTAGAAACCTGCAGCTACTCCTCATCTGTCTCCGTATACCAGACTCACAGTGAAATTCTACAGCTTGAGCCCCACCTGACTACCTCCCTCCCGACTCTGCCCCCAGAGGGTGTGGTCTATCACTTCCCTACCCTTCAACAGTAAGGACAGTTTGAGGGCTGTCAGGAATGCCCGTCTAACTAACTAAAAAGGCCTTGTAATGAAAAAGGACATCCGGGACCTGAGCCCTGCATCTTCAACCTTTGTCCTGAATCCATTCAAGCCTGTCCGACTGTTACCATGGCAACCAAACCCACCACAGCCAGTACTGACAAACAGCTGCTAAGAGCAAGTGACAATAGTGGGTGGGAAGAGCTTTCAGAAGAGCAATTCGGTGGATGAGGCCCCCTCATCCTATGCTGTTATTTTCCTCACAACCCTCGGGAAATGAACCTCTTGCCCAGACCAAACCATCAGCCACAGAGACAGACAGAAATACAGTGATGCTAATTCTCAGAGGTGTTTACAATTGCTGATGCAGAGTTTGTACAGGTGGGACACATGCTGTTTAGCCCCTGATGTGGGAGTGATTTCTTATTAATAAAGAAACTGCCTAGGCCCCTTGATAGGCCAACCCTTAGGTGGGTGGAGTAAACAGAACAGAATTCTGGGAGAAAGAAGCTTAGTCGAGGAGTCGCCATGATTCTCCCACTCCAGACAGACACAGGTTAAGATCTTCTCTGGTAAGCCAGCTCGTGGGCTACACAGATTATTAGAAATGGGTTAGAACAATATGTAAGAGCTAGTCAATAAGAGGCTACAGATAACGGGCCAGGCAGTGTTTAAAAGAATACAGTTTCCGTGTAATTATGTCGGGCATAAGCTAGCCATGCGGGTGGCCGGGTGCCGGGGACGCAGCCCCGCCACTCCTATCACTACAAACCCCACAACAGGGAAGGGTCTCAGTGAAAGCAAACTTAGGCAGGGTACCAACAGCTGTTTCTAGTAAAATAGTGAATTTCTTATACTCTTAATAGGTTTATTACTTAAAATCATTTTCCTCTAAGAGAACTCAGCCCCAGTGGAGACACAAACCACTCACTTGACCAAGAGGCCATTTGATGACCTTAAAGTCATTCTCCTGCCTCCTCCACTGGAGAGTTAGGATTACAGGCATGTCACCATGCTCAGCTTATTCAGGGTTGAGGATTGAACCAAGGGCCTTGGGCATACTTAACAACACTCTTAAGTGTACTCCATCCCCAGCTCAGCTTCTTTAAGCCCCTTGGTCCCTACCTGTGCACTGGACCCTGCTGGTTCTCTGAGCACATCTGTATGCAGTTCCTCACTGAGCCTGTCCTCCTGCTCACGTACTATCAATTTTGTCTATTTCATCTTAGAAGCAAGCATTAGCATTCATGAGCCTCTGATTAGCAGGAGACATAGGGGAACTTCCCTTTGCCCTCACCCATTTGTCCTTTAGTCTACATAATGCCTTCAGGAAGAGGCCACAGTCTTTGATCTAGGAGGTTTGATCTATTTTAACAAACATCCACGCTCCAGGGAGCAGTTAATTCCCAGGCCACCTGTTTCTGAACCTGTGAGCCAACCCACTATGGGGCACTGTGTCCCAAGGAAGTGTCAGTGTCTGCAGTAACCAGGGGTCTGCTTTTGAGACACCTTAGGACAAGGAAAAACACTGGAAGCACAATAAACAAGCCCTGAGGAGAGCCTTGAGAACTACCCACAGCAGAGAAAGCAGAAAAGGTGCCCTCAAGGAGCAGCAAGCCCTGAGGCCTTTTCAGGGACTATCAGGACTCTACTTGACACTCTTGACTTGACTCACGGGCCAGGTACTTGGGCCTTGATCCAGAAACACAGACATGCCTCCTGCAGTCTGGGTCAAGTAAGCCCCAGGACTCCTGATAAGATCACAGAAGTTTCTTCAGGCCACCAAGACACAAGGTCCCTACTCTGCTACCAACTTGCTAATGGTCTTTGTAGATCTTTTTATCCTGGCTGGGCTTTCTACATCTGAAAGTGAAGGTAAAAAAAAATCTAAGTAAATACTGAGTTCAGTGAAGACAGACTTGGGAGAAGGGAGTGGGGAGAGGCATAGTTCACTGGCAGAACATGTAATCTCATCACTAGCATTGCTTTGTTTCTTTTTTAAACAGGGAATTGAAGCTAGGGCCTCACACATCTCTTAAGCACTACTGAGCTACACACAGTCCCGGGCCTTTTATGTTTTTATTTCGAGACAGCCTCACGAAGTTGCCTGGGATGGCCTTGAATTGTCACAGCTGGCCTTGAACATGTGACCTTCTGTTTCAGCCTTCTGAATAGCTGAAATGGAAGTCCTGTACTACCCTACAATTGATAAAAGGGGAAAAGAAGGAAAGGAGGAAATGAGAGAATATGAAGAAGACAAAAGGCAGGAGAGAACTTTGTACAGTGGTTCATGCCTGTAATCCCAGCACTTGGGAGGCAAAGGCATGAGGATCATTCATTCAAGAGCCAGTTGGGCTACACAGCAAGTTTGAGATCAGCCTGGGTTACATAATGGGATGGAGTCAAAGAAAGAAACAAGTCTATGTGTTTGGGGGTTGGGGGCTTGGATTGTGCTTCTAGCCTCTAAAGGCCATAGTGAACAAAATGCAGGGAGATGCATCCTTCATATCAAAACTAGTACGCTATGCTTCCGAATGGCCACTGCTGCAGCAAGCTGCCCTCTCCCTCTCCCTTAGCCTAGTTATAACATCAGGAATAGTGCCACGGGGCTTCCAAATGGCCGCTGCTGCAGCAAGCTGCTCGGTCCCTCGCCCTTAGCCTAGTTATAACTTTTTAAAATCTTCTGCTCCGAGCCATTATCCCTGGTCAATCACTGTCTGGCTTCCACTTAACTATGACAGAGAAATCGTTGGGGAGGTCCCCAAATCCCCACCCCCACTCTATCCCCCACACTCCTGTCAAGAAGAGATATATATGGAACAGGTGGCATTTCAAAGACATCATAAAAGCCAGCCGGGGCTGGGAGGGTGTCACTTGCCATCTGCTCCGCTCCTGTCACAAACATGCCTCCAGGGCTTCCCTGTTGGACTTCACAGCCTCTGAAGGTGCAAAGGGATAAAATAATCTCCCCCATCATGAATATCAAGAAGCAAAACACTCCATTTTCAAATGGGAAGTATCTCCAATGGAAAATGATCCTACACCCTACCCCATGAGAATGGCTGGCATTTTGGCTGAAATGCAAATACTCCAACAGGCGCTTTCAGTCTAGGGATGAGGTTTCCAGGCAGGCTCACTTCCTGGGGAGCATTAAGAAGTGCTCCTGGGTGACTTGAAGAGAAGCCTGCACGCATGTCCTTTCTGAAGTGTTCTCCTCTCTCAAATCTGCACTTAAAACCTAAAGTCTGTGCTCTCCATCGCTGTAATACATTGGTGGTATAACTTTGCTTTCTTTTGTTTTTTGTTTGATTTGAAACAGGGTTTCTCTGTGTTGTCCTGGAACTCGTGTGAAGCCCAGGCTGGCCTCAAACACACAAAAATTCGCCTGCCTTTGCTTCCCAAGTGCTGGGATAAAGACATGAGCCACCACAGCCTGGCTAACTTTGCTTTTAAAAAACAAAAACAACCCGGGCGGTGGTGGCGCGTGCCTTTAATCCCAGCACTCAGGAGGCAGAGGCAGGCAGATCTCTGTGAGTTTGAGGCCAGCCTAGTCTACAGAGCTAGTTCCAGGCCAGGCTCCAAAGCTACAGAGAAACCCTGTCTCAAAAAAAACAAAAACTAAACAAACAAAACCCACAAAAAAGTAGGCCATCTTCTGGTCATGAGACACTAATGATCCTCCAGCAGGAGCAAGATGGAATTAAAACTGAATTAACATTCCCAGAAAAAAGGCCCCCAGTTTTTGTCTTTTTTCTTTTTGGTAACTCATTTAGGACTGGGGAGATGTCTCAGCGGGTAATAGCATGAGCTGTACAAGCATGAGGATCTGAATTCACATCTCCAGAACCCATGTAAAAACCTGGGCACACACTCGGGAAGCAGAGGCAGGCGGATCTCTGTGAGTTCGAGGCCAGCCTGGTCTACAGCGCTAGTTCCAGAACAGGCTCCAAAGCTACAGAGAAACCCTGTCTCGAAAAACAACAACAACAAAAAAACAAAAAACAAAAAACCTGGGCACCATCATGTATGTGTGCAACCCCAGCAATGTGAGGGGGTGAAGAGAGGAAGATTGCTAGGGCTGACCCTCAGCCTAGCTCCAGTTCAGGGAGACTGTCTCAAAGCAGAACACTCACCGCCTTCCTTTGGCCTCAGTGCTTGCGCACACTCCCATATACTTGTGCATATACCACACACTTAAAAATGCTCATTCACACACATGCATTTGTGAACACACACAGACAAAATGTTATGTTTAGCCAAGTATGAGAAACATACCAATAATCCCAGAATTTAAGAGGTCCAGGAATTTAGGGTTATCCTTAGCTAATGAGTTTGATGCCAATCTGGGCTACATGACAGGCATCCTATTTCAAACAAAATCAAAAACAGGCTGGGTAGTGGTGGCACACACCTTCAATCCCAGCATGCAGATCTCGCTGTAATACATTGGTGGTAACTTTGCTTTCTTTTGTTTTTTGTTTGTTTGATTTGAAACAGGGTTTCTCTGTGTTGTCCTGGACATAACATTTTATGTCCTGGCCAGCCTGGTCTACAGAGTGAGTTCCAGGACAAGTTCCAAAGCTACACAAAGAAACTTTGTCTCAGAAAAGAACAAAAAAAAAAAAAAAAAGAAACCAAAAACAAAAACCAAGTGAGGGTGGGGCTGAAGAGATGGCTTATCAGTTAGGAGCACCTGCTGCTTTTCCAGGAGAACCAGAGTTTGATTCCCAGCACCCACATCAGGCAGCTGTAACTCCAGCTCCAGGGAATCTGCTGCCTCTGCCTCCTCATGCACCCACACTCATGTTCACATACCCACATGCAAACACATAATTAAAAATCTTTCAAAACGTGAAATACTTTATTTTTGGTTGAATATATAGCAAAGTTGGTAAAGAGCTTGCCTAGCATAGGTAGTGCCCTGGGTTTGGTCGCCAGCACCCCATAGACTGATTATGGTGACGCACTCTTGTAATCTCAGTACTCGTGAGGGAAGGGAGAAGGATCAGAAGTTGAAGGTCATCTTACTCAGCTACTGAGTATCCAAAGCCAGGCTGGAATAAGGAAGACCCTGCCTCAAACAAACAACTAAGTTACCCTCTGAGCCATCTTGCTGGTCCCCTACTTGGCCATAATTTTCACATGATCATTCAGAAATATTCTCCTCCAAATACAGCTTCCTTCCTTGAACTCTCTGTTCTCCAGCTTCCTGCAAGTTTACTTACATACCCTAACTCCCAAGTGAAGTGTGTCTGTCATTCTCATGCTCAGAGTGACAGTTCTAAAGCCAAAGTCCCAAGGATCTCTTCAGGGCTTTGACAAGGCAGGAAGTGACAGTGGAACTAACTGTTCCGGCCAGGCAGGACAGTGCCAGAAAAGCCAAACTCCCTTTAGTAAGCTCTCTCATCCACTAAGACAAGGACCAAGAAGCTTAGGGCTCCCTGCTCTCTCATCCACTAAGACAAGGACCAAGAAGCTTAGGGCTCCTTGTTCCAACTCCCTCTGGCTACATCAGATACACAGCAAACGCCAGACCCACAGCCACCTCCAAACTCAGAACTGTTTTTATCTTTTTTTGAACAACTGACTTATCCTTTATAAACATGGAGAGCCATGTAACTCAGGACGAAAGGAAAATAAATTTGAAATGATGGACTACAAGATTGTTTTGGGTTGGCCTGCCTGCCAGACTGACACCAAAAACTTTATTATGAACAACCCAATGAAGCCTCCCAGCCAAACCCATCCTCCCTGCAATATCAAGGGAACCAGAGAACTCCAAGCCAGTAAAACCTCCTTCTTGCCTGCTAGAGGTCCGGCCTAGGGCTCCCAGGAACAGACACTGATTCCGGACAGCCTCCGAAGGCATACCCAACCCTGCTGAACTGTCCCTGAATCACAAGATAAAATATCACATGATGCAAAAATTAGAAACAATATTTATTGTTTCCTGTTAAAATTGAGTGCTCTCATGGGGAAAGAATGTGCAAAAAGAGCCTTCCTATATTATGGCATTCACTTACCCAGGAGGTTGGGGCTGTCTTCACTGAGTAGGAAGGAAAATTCTTCACCTTCTCCTGGGAATTTAGACAATTCTTGTTTATTTTTTATTATATTCTTGTGTAAAAATATCAAACAATAGTTAATAAGTGGTCTGTTCTTAGGTATATCTACCTAGTCCATTTGGTAGACAGATGTGGGCTTCACGCCTACATCGCTCTGTGCAGCCCAGGAGTAGATGGCACCACAGAAATCTGCTGGGTTTTCCTGGCTAGCAACAGAAGATCCCAGCTCCTGATTTAGCTGGTTGAAAACAGGCAAGGGGCCTCCAGAGAGTCAGCCATTATCTCTTCAGCGAGGAGTATTTTGAGTGCAGTAGAGCCATCAGTCAACCAGGAGGTGGCAATTTGGTCAAAGGTAGTAAGTCTATAAACTATTTATTCCATCTCCAATTCTCTGGAAATCTTCTAAATTCAAGTTTCAAAATGGCACACCAAGTTATACAAGGTAGGGGATGTTGTTAAGGCAACAATTTCACCATCATAGCCATGCCTGGAGCTCTGATTCCACCATTTCCCTCCCCTCACCCTTCAGGACTACCTAGTCCTGCCCACTGCTTCTTAGCAACAGCAGTCCAGCATCCAGAAGTCTTGAACAGTCCTCAGCCTCACAAGTTGGGGGCAATCCAGTTAAGGATCTTCATGGCAACTTCAAAGCCAAGGAAACAGGCCTAAGAGAAGGTTGGGTGGGAAAGAAAAAGCAGCAAGAGGGAGTGACTGTAGATTCCACCCACAGCGCCATGCTTGGTTAGCCCTGCCAATGCCAGAGCCCCTTCCCTACCTAACCCCATTTCTACCCATACTAAGAGAGCAAACTAAGCTGAGTGTGGTAAAGAACACCTGTGTACCCAATGCTCCAGAGGCTAAGTTAGAGAGACTGCAACTTTGAAACCAACTTGGACTACACAGTAGCACCCGGCTAAAAGAAGAAAGAAAAGATAGGGAGAGGAGAGAGGAGAGAGGGAAAAGGAAGCATAGTCACTTACTCCCAAGAGGAGTAAAATGTGCATGGCTAGGTCTGGAGAGATTGCTCAGTATTTAAGAACATTGACTGCTATTCTAGAGGACCTGGATTCAATTCCCAGCATCCACATGGCAGCTCACAACTGTCTCTAATTGTAAGAGCTGACACTCAGCCGGGCGGTGGTGGCGCACGCCTTTAATCCCAATACTGGGAGGCAGAGGCAGGCGGATCTCTGAGTTCGAGGCCAGCCTGGTCTACAAGAGCTAGTGCCAGGACAGGCTCCAGAGCTACAGAGAAACCCTGTCTCAAAAAATAAAACAAAACAAAACAAAAAAAGAGCTGACACTCTCACACAGACATACATGCAGGCAAAATACCAATGCGCAAAAAATAAAAATAGGCCAGGCAGTGGTGGTGTACACCTTTAATCCCAGCACTTGGGGGGCAGAAGAGGCCAGCCTGGTCTACAGAATGACTTCCAGGATAGCCAGGACTGTTTCACAGAGAATTTCTGTTTAAAAAAAAATCAAAATAAATAAATAAAAATAAATTTTAAACGATGTGCATGGCCAAGGCTAGGCATGGCGATACACCCTTACAATCCTAGCACTTTTCCTGAGAGTTTGAGGCAGCCTGGGCTACATATAGAGACCTTGTTTTTAGAAATGGGGAATAGAAGAGAAGGATGGGAAGAGAAGGAAGAGAAGAAATAGAGAAAACACATATCCTGCAGCTACCGCTTTTGATAACCAGATCAAGAAATTCAAATTTCTGACCTTAAGGAGTCCCACTGTGGCAATGCTGGCAGCTACAAGAAAGCCAGTGGATGGGGAAGCTCTGGCAATCCCAAAAGCGAGCAAAAGCTAGTTCCTTGCACTGAGTCCAGAAGAAAAATTCCTAGCCCTTGTCAGATACTCACTGCATTGGCTGGGAAGGCTCGGATCATTACTGCATTGAACCCTTTGTACAAAGATGAGACTCCTTCATCCCGGATCAGCTCTCTCAGCACATCTCTGAAACCATTAGGATATTTTCCAGGAGGTGCTGTAGGGCAGAACCCAATTTTTTTAAATTCCAGGAAGCTTTGTGACTTGACCACAGCAACACACATGAGGACAATCTAATAGTCAAATGTTGGGTCAGAGCTAGCACCAGGGTAAGGACACATTGATAGTCATCTAGAAGTAGTTCACAAAGCAGCTGACACTGAGGCAAAGACACAAATGTATGGATTAATGGTGCCAAGGGAATTAAAAATGGAATTAAACAGCTCAGGTCATGTCGGGGAGGGAGAGCAGACTCCTGCTTTGTGTTTAGATTGACAGGGAAGAAATCCTAGGGTTTCTAGCATAGAAATGTGGAGAAGGTTTGTCAGATGTTGGATTCTGCCATGAACAAAGACCTGAGCACTCACCAGGTAAGAAGGGGGGTACCTCTGCTTATAATCCCAGCACTTGGGAGGTATGCCGAAGGAGCAAGAATTCAAGATCAGCCTTGGTTACATAATAAGTTAGAGGCCAGCTTGGGCTACATGAGACCCTTTCTTTAGAAACAAAAACAAAACCCCTGCACCCCAGGGCAGTCAGTGCTAGAGCCCACCCCGTCCAGATCCGTACCACTCACCAGTCTGGAACCTAGACTTGAGCACGTCTGGAGGGATTGCCACAGCCCAGTTGAAGATCCCCGCAAAGCCTCCAGCCACCAGGATCCGAGGCACACTGAGGTCACTAACGCTGCAGAACCCCACAACCCCAGTCAGACAAAACCGTGGCATGGTGTTCAGACCAGCCCCTGCACCGCACTTGGGAAAGAGGTTACTGAAAGGGCTTCAGCTGGGGGGAGGAGGCTCAAGGGCCACAACCTGGCAGCTGCTACTCTGTTGGAGGGGGTTCCATGGATTATTTAAGGCTGGAGAGATGGCTCAGAGGGTAAGAGCACTGACTGCTCTTCCAGAGGTTCTGAGTTCAATTCCCAGCAGCCACATGGTGCCTCACAACCATCTGTAATGAGATCTGGTGCCTTCTTCTGGTGTGCAGTCACACATGCAGGCAGAACATTATATACATAATAAATATATAT
>NW_026067915.1:9513679-9517913 GCF_014885135.2 Alexandromys fortis | reverse complement strand
TTCCCCCTCCCTCGTCAGCCCAAAGAGCAATCAGGGCTCTCCGTCCCGTGGGAAGTCCGAGGAAAACCCTCCTCCGTCCAGGTCTCGTAAGGTGAGCATCCAAACTGCCTAGGCTCCCACAAAGCCACTACATGCAGTAGGATCAAAGACCCATTGCCATTGTTCTTGATGTCTCAGTAGTCCTCATTGTCCGCTATGTTCAGTGAGACCGGTTTTAACCCAGGCTTTTTCAGACCCAGGTCAGCTGGCCTTGGTGAGTTCCCTATAGAGCATCTCCATTGTCTCAGTGCTAATTTATTTTTTGAGGTTATATTTACATCATTTTCCTTTCTCTTTCCTCCTTCCAACCCCACCGTGATGCACCACCCCCTTGCTCTCTTTCAAAATCACAACCTTTTTCCTTGTTTTCATATATAAGTATGTGTATATATATACATGTACACACATATGTACATATACGCACACTAAATATATTTATACTACATATATTCATATTAAATATATACTATAGATACTACATATATACACACATATGTAGTATAAATACATAAATCCAACCTGTTTGGTCTGTATAATTTTACTTATATGCATTCATCTTCAGGACTGTGTGCTCTTCTCTGGGAAGAGCCCAAGAAATTCTTAAGCAGCTATGTCCTTTTTTTTGTTTGTTTTTGAAACAGAGTTTTTCTATGTAGCCCTGGCTGTCCTGAAACTCTTTGTAGACCAGGCTGGCCTTGAATTTAGCAATCTGCCTGACTGAAAGTGTGCTCCACCACTGCCAGGCTCATCCTTTTTATTTTTAAAATTTTGAGCTTTATTTTTTATTTTATGGGCTAGAGAGATGGCTCAGCCATTAAAGACTAGACTCACAACCAAAAATATTCTTTATTTTACATGTGTGAGAATTTTGCGTGCTTGTCTGTGCACCATATGTGTGCGATGCCCATAAAGGCCAGAAGAAGACATCAGGTTCTCTAGAAGTGGAGTGACAGACTGTGGTGAGCTGTGATGTGGGTGCTGGGAACTGAATCTGAGTACTCTAGAAACGTTGCCAGTGCTCTTAACCACTCAGCAATTTCTCCAGGCCCTACATCTTTTTTTGTTTGTTTTAGTTTCTCTGTGTAACCCTGGCTACCCTGGAACTCTGAGCTCCACTCGTAGACCAGACTGGCCCGTGGTGGGGTACTGCTCCAGCATGCCAGTTACACCCTATCTTTAACAGTCATCCTGCAGCTGTCAGATGCTGCTGAGAGCCATGTACTAGCATGAGAGTAAACAAACGATGTAATTCCTCTTCCAAGTCCCTGTAGGTGGTCACCACGGTGCACCAGCTCTAAGCAGTTACAATCCCAGTTAATTGAACTTCCTTCAAGCTACCATCTCAGGTTAAGACTGTCTCGCCTCTGGAGTCCTGCCTGTCAAAACCAAGAGGAGGTCTGGGAATGTGGCTCAATGGTAGAGCACTGCCCAACATGCACAAACCCTGAAGAGATGCTCACTATTCCTAAGTCTTTCCTTCCTCCCCTCTCATGATTTCTAACGAGTAGACACTGCCTTCCCACATCATGACTCCATCCTTGAAGACACTCAGGAAGGATAAACCGATCCATCCTTCTCTGTGTCCACACTGGATGAGACTGCCTATAAGCAGGACACATGTTACTGGCATGTAAGGGCATGTGTCAGCACTGGTCTACAGTCCAGTCAGCTTCTTGTGACAGACTCTCATCAGCTGACCTTTCCAGGTGACCTAGAGTGCAGTGCTTCAGTTTACCTCGCATGAGAGTGAGCACAGTCCCTTTGTAGAAGCCACGGATCCCAAACTCTTGATAGAGCTTCTTTGCACAGTCCAAGGTACCAGTGTATTTGGTTTCTCCTGAAGAGGCCTGAATCTGGGAGGGACAGAAGGTCATCAAGTCAAAACAGCACCATTGAATTGATAGACCCAGCAGGGTCGGGGCTCCCTGCTAGCCAGCCTGGCTTAACGGTTCAGCCTCAGGCTAGTGAGAGACCCTGTCTCCAAAGACAAGGTGGGTGGACCTGTAGGGCCAACACCAGGGCTGAGCCCAGGCCCCCACATGCTCATGTACCCACTCAAAGAAAGACAATAACGCCAACAAGATCCGGGTGCTAGAGCTGCCTGACGAATGTTTTTAAAGCAGTCATAATAACAATCCTTTCATAAAAATCATGAATATGCTTGAAACATGAAAGTAGCCACAGCAAAGAAATGGATAGTTTGAGTAGAGAAACTAGAATATACAAAGAGGAACCAAACAAAACTTCAAATTGAAAAACAAAACTGAAACAAAGGAATCAGTGGCTACCTCACTCCACAGCACCAAAGGGGAAAGGGGCATTGTCTCGGGAAAAGTAAGAAAATGGCCAGAGAGCTGGCTCAACGGGTAAGGCACAAGCTTGTGACCTAGGCCTGATCCTCAGGACCTACATGAAGCGGGAACCACCTCAACCAAGTTGTCTCTGGACCACATATGCACTGTGTCATATGTACTCCATCCCAATAACAAAGAATTAATTTTTTTTAAATTATTGATTGATTGATTATGTATATAATATTCTGTCTGTGTGTATGCCTGCAGGCCATAAGGGGGCACCAGATCTCATTACAGATGGTTGTGAGCCACCATGTGGTTGCTGGGAATTGAACTCAGGACCTTTGGAAGAGCAGGCAATGCTCTTAACCACTGAGCCATCTCTCCAGCCCCAATGAATTATTTTTTAAATTTTCTTTAGAAATAACTATTCTTTTCTTTTTAAACCAAGCATGATGGTGCATGCCTGAAATTCTAGCCGCGGAGAGGAAGGGGCAGGAGGACCATGAGTTCAAAGCTACTATTCTCTACAAGGTAAATATGAGGATAGCTTGGACTACAGTAGACTCTGTTTCAAAACAAACAAACAAAAATTAATAAAACCTGAAAAAACAAACATAACCAAGATAATATAGTGAGTGAATAAAACGTCACAAGATGCACCTGTTCAGCCCTGCCAGTCCTGGTCAACAGCACTTTAAAAACTGGAAGGCAGCTCGTACTTCAGCACATGGCGTTTTAGGAGGACTGAACCTTGGACACTGCATGTGCTCAGCAGATCTCTACCACTGAGCCATATCGTCTCTCATTGGAGAGAGAAGGGAGGCGGCTCCTGCCTGAGATGCTGTATGTCTCCACGCCCAAAAACCCAGTAAAAGCTATTCTATAATATTGTTTCTGTAGATTTTTTGTTTTGAGACAGGGTCTCTAAGTAGCTTTGGCTGTCCTGTAACTCTATATAGACCAGGCTAGTGTCAAACTCACAGAGATCCACCTGTCTCTTCTTCCCAGTGCTGGGATTAAAGGCATATATGCACCATGCATGGCTCATTCTATAATTTTTTAATATGAAGAACATCTGAATTTCAGATCTCATGCACTTTGGAAGTACAGGCAGTATGATAGATGTTTAAGGCCACCCTCAGCTATACAGCCAATTTGAGGATGTCTGTGTTTTTTCTAGTTTAGACTTATTATAAATAAAAACATTATACACATCTGTATACAGAGATTTAAGTGTTCATTTTTCTGAGCTAAATGACCAAGACTATACAGTTGCTAGTTTGTACAGTAGTTAAATCCTTAGTTTTTTTTTTTTTTTTTCATTTTGGTTTTTGGTACTTTGATACAGGGTATCCTTATATAGCCCAGGCTGGCCCATAGCTCTCTATAGGCCAGGACAACAATGAACTTGTGGCAAGCCTCCTGTCTTAAACTCCTGAGCACTGGGATTCTAGTTCTGTGCCACAACACATGGACTTGAGCTCCCCTGCCTCATCTTCAGCATGTGCCTACTCGAAGGCACCACAACAGCTAGCTTCTTGTTCTTGATTCTTCCATGTTTTTGAAAACATTGTTTTGCTCAACTGGCCTAAAGATTTCACAGAAGGGACAAGGACATAAATATAAATCCAGGCATGGCACAGCATGCCCATGACCCCAGCAGTAGACATGACCAAGACAGAAGGATCATCAGTTCGCAGCCAGCCTGTGCCACATAGCAAGATGGTGACTCAAAACAACAAACCCACTGGGCGGTGGTGGCGCATGCCTTTAATCCCAGCACTCGGGAGGCAAAGGCAGGCGGATCTCTGTGAGTTCGAGGCCAGCCTGGTCTACAAGAGCTAGTTCCAGGACAGGAACCAAAAAGCTATGGAGAAACCCTGTCTCGAAAAATAAAA
>NW_026067915.1:9496418-9512491 GCF_014885135.2 Alexandromys fortis | reverse complement strand
AAATATTTATTTATTTATTATGCATACAATAGTCTGTCTGTGTGTATGTCTGCAGGCCAGGAGAAGGCACCAGACCTCATTACAGATGGTTGTGAGCCACCATGTGGCTGCCGGGAATTGAACTCAGGACCTTTGGAAGAGCAGGCAATGCTCTTAACCTCTGAGCCATCTCTCCAGCCCCACAAAAATCACATTTAAAACTAACCTTCAGCCAGGCAGTGGTGGCGCATGCCTTTAATTTAATCCCAGCACTCAAGAGGGAGAGGCAGGTGGATCTCTGTGAGTCTGAGGCCAGCCTGGTCTACAGAGAGAGTTCCGGGATGGCCAGGGATACACAGAAAAAAACCCTGTCACAAAAAAAAAAAAAAAAAAGTTTCACTCAAAATTCCCCTGAATTCTGAGAAGCTTGTACATTAATTGCTTTTTATTGTTGAGGTATAATAGAGGTATAAAAAAAGAGACTCCATTGTCTTTTTTTGTCTCTGAGACAGGGTTTCTCTTTGTAGCTCTGGCTATCCTGAAACTCACTCTGTAGACCAGGCTAGCCTTGAACTCATAGAAATTCACCTACCTCTGCCTCCTGAGTGCTGGGAGTAAAGATATGCGCCACCACTACCCAGTTCAATTGTCTTTTTATACCCAAACTAACTCTAAACATTTACTAAAAGGTGTTACAGGGCTGGAGAGAAGGCTCAGTAGTTAAGAACACTGGCTGATCTTTCGGAGGACCTAATTGGATTCCCAGTACCCACAAGGCAGCTCATAACAGTCTGAAGCATCATTATCAGGTGATCTGCCACCTTCTTCTGCCCTTCTCAAGCACTGCACCTATGTGGTACACAGACATACATGCAGGCAAAACACCCATACACATAAAATAACAAAATAAATTTTTTGTTTTGTTTTTTGACATAGGGTTTCTCTGTAGTTGTAGGCCCATATTTCTATATGGTACGGCAGCCAGGCTCTCAAGCCATGGTTCACACCTGAGGTAGCCTTCCAGACAGCCTGTTGCTACCCTAACAAGAGGTCAGGATGTTGCTCTGCTCCCCCTTTGTAGTTTGGAGGATGCCTAGGATAGAGATGCTAATTCAGCCTATGTGACTGAGCTAGCATACAGAGCAGGAAGATGTGACAGCAGGCATAAGTAGATGTGGACGTGACCAGAGACATTTGTCTGGTTACCTAGGAAACAGAATGTTAATGATTCCCCCCTCAGTTTATGTTTTGGTATATAAGGCTGCTTGGAGAATAAACAGAGAAATTTTCAGGAAGTGAACTCAGGATTTCATGAGGGATCACTGAGAATCTCCCTCCTGATAAAGCCATGTGAGTTGTGTCTTTATTCCCGCGCCTTCACACTGGTCCAGAAAAATAAATTATGCCACGGGATTGCAACAAAATGGCGCCCATCATGGGGCAGATCTACAAACCCCTAAAAAATGCCAGAGAAATGACCAGACATATGGAGAAAAATATAAGAAACCCATGAGAAAAAAATTCACCACAGGTGAATATGTAAGTATGAATGCTCAAAAATAAAAAGTGTAGAGAAGCAGGATAAAATTTAAATCAGGAGTAAAAATTTGTGAATGATAAGTTGTATGAACATAGGAAAAGGAAAGAATATTCAGTTATATATGTTGATAGCAAAAGAAAGTTAGAGTGGAGCAGAAACAAAGGCAGAGATTAAAGTCTATAAGTGTAATAATCACAAAAATGCAACTTTTATCGCTTGATAAATGGGTAGGAAAAGTGAAGGAAACTAGCTCTTGTAGACCAGGTTGTCCTTGAACCCAAAGAGATCCACCTGCCTCTGCCTCCCAAATGCTGAGATTATAGGTGTGGCCACCACTGCCCGTCCAAAATAATTTTTTTTATATTTTATTTATTTATTATGCATACAATATTCTGTCTGTGTGCATATCTGCAGGCCAGAAGAGGGCACCAGACCCCATTACAGATGGTTGTGAGCCACCATGTGGTTAACTGGGAATTGAACTCAGGACCTTTGGAAGAGCAGGCAAAGCTCTTAACCACTGAGCCATTTCTCTAACCCCCAAAATAAAATTTTTTTAAATTTGAAGAATATACAACAAGGGGGCTGGAGAGATGGCTCAGTGGTTAAGAGCATTGCCTGTCCTTCCAAAGGTCCTGAGTTCAATTCCCAGCAACCACATGGTGGCTCACAACCATCTGTAATGAGATCTGGCGCCCTCTGCTGGCTTGCGGGCATACATAGACGCAGAATATTGTATACATAATAAATAAATAATCTTTTAAAAAAAAAGAATATACAACAAGGACTGGAAAAATATCTCAGTTGGGACAATGTCTGCATGTACAAAGCCATGGGTTCAATCCTCTGCACTGTACTGCACTGTATAAAACCAGGAATAATGGTAAGCAGCTGCAATCTGAGGGAACAATAGGTAGAGGTGATGGGGAACTCCAGCCAATCACCTGCTGTTTACGGTGTGTCCCCCTGCGGCCACAGAAAACAGATAAAATACCCAGGTGCCCTTGCTTCTCTCTCTTCTGCGCCCTGCGCTCCTGTTGTTCACAGGCAGGACCTTTGGGCGTGTAAGTTTTCCCTTTTCCCCAATTATTAAAAACTAAATCTATTATATTAAACTGGTCTGGTTAATTCTAAATACCCATCGACCACGCCCCTTCATATAAGAATTGATGATGGCCAGGTGGTGGTGGCGCATGCCTTTAATCCCAGCATTCGGGAGGTGGGGGGTGTCTGTGAGTTCAAAGCCAGCCTAGTTTACAGAGCGAGTTTGAGGACAGGCTCTAAAACTACATGGAGAAACCCTGTCTCAAAAACAAAAGAAAAGTTAATGATAACTTAGCAAATAGGCAAGGAAAGTCTCTTTTCTTTGTTGGCCCTTTCATTTCTTAGAACAAAGGAAACTCGGGTATTTCCTTCACTCTGAGTGCCCACAAGTCAGTCCTGGAGCCAGAGGACAGTCTAACTGTCAAGACATTTCCTCAATACATATCACACCACCAAGAAGAACAGCACTGAGTGCTGCCTGAGAATACTTACCTTAGCGTATCCTCTGGAGATTTCTGCTGTAGTTTCTTCCCCAAACCAAACCCAAAGAAGCACACAGCAAACATAGGGGTGACTCCAATGATGGGTGCAGCCATGCCCCGATATAGCCCTGTGATGCCCTGCAAGGAATCGCAGCAACAGAATCTGCTTTCAGATATTTCCACTCTATGTCAGTGCTGGGAATCAAACCAAGGGCCTAGCAAGGGCTCACCTCTAAGCTGTACCCGCAAACCACTACCGTGTCTGAAATAGGGAAGCCATGTCTCCTCTCCCCTGTGACTTTCATCTTCACCTTTTGAAGCACAGAGAGATTTACCCCCCAATTTGTGTGTTTATATATGCATGTTTAGGTGTACATGTGTGTGCCTGTGCACGAGGGCATGCACGGCTCAGAAGTCACCCTTAGGTGTCAGTCCCAGGCAGCACTCTTTTCCTTCCTTTCTTTTTTATTCATTTATTTCATTTTATTTATTTATTTTTGAGACAGGGTCTCTTTAGATAGGCCTGGCTGTCCTAGAGCTTGCTATGTAACCCAGGCTGGCCTTGAACTCACAAGAGAACTACCTGCCTCTGCCTCTGCCTCCTAAACGCTGGGACTAAAGATGTAGCACATTACAGTTTGAGTTTAGACCATTCTGGGAAATGTATTGAAATCTTATCTCAGCTCCCCCCCCCCAACCCCCGAGACAGAGTCACATTCTGTACCCCTGGCTGGTCTGGAACTCCTTATGTAGATCAAGGCAGCTTTGAGTTCAAAGAGATTATGCTCCTACTTCCCATAATGCTGGTATTAAAGTCCTGTGCTAACACACCTGGCCAATAAAAAATATTTTTAAAGGACTTGGCGTGATGTGGAGTAAGCTTGGAAAGATGGTTCGTCAATTAAGAGTTTTTTCTGACCTCTGTTGCACCAGGCAAACATGGTAGGCATGCAAGCATGCAGGCAAAACACTCATACAAATAGGATAAGAAAAAAAAAAGGATAAAACATAGTCATAATCCCAAAAATAATAAATTGCAGGGTGGAAATGTAGCTCAGAGTATTTAGCATGTATAAAACTTGGATTTAATCCCTGGCACCTCAAAACAAAGTAAAACTGAAATGGATTAAGTCACAAAAATGTGATAAAAATTATGTGGATATGCAGAGCAAAAAAGCAAGAATAGGCCAGGTGGCCGGGAGGTGGTGGCGCACGCCTTTAATCCCAGCACTCAGGAGGCAGAGGCAGGCGGATCTCTGTGAGTTCGAGACCAGCCTGGTCTATAAGAGCTAGTTCCAGGACAGGCTTCAAAGTTACAGAGAAACCCTGTCTCCAAAAACCCGAAAAAGAAAAAACAAAAAGAAAAAAAAAAGCAAGAATAGGAACCTACCAGAACAAGGAGGCTAACGCAGGCGAACATGTTAGATACATAAACATATAAAAATGTGTCAGCAAATGTACTATGCAGATAGGCAGAAGCAGTGCAAACAACTGAAGGAGCTGAGAGCCTCTGGAGCACGAGGAAGGAACATGGATAACTTGGCTGCTCTGCCTTTCAGGGAAAAATTAAGTGCCCATATAACTTTAATGAAAAATAAAATATTTTTAAAACAAATACTAAAAATAAGAGTTAAGATTGATACAGACCAGGCAGGCTGTACATTTTTCTAGAACCAAAGGGCACATTAAGGGGCACCTATTAAGACTCTGCCTGATCCCACAAAAGCCTGGCACTGCTACAGGCTGCAGGTGCATGCACCATGGGCAAAGTACAGAGGCAATAACAGGGGCAGCAGAGATCTGGGAGGAAGGCACAACAGCAGGGCGTGACAGAGTCCCGTAAAAGCCTCTCCCGCAGCTCTGCACTAGGACGAGAAGGATACCCAGTTCCTCAGGGCCCCACAAGCCTCCTGACAACCCACCTAATCTCCCTTCCAGTGGTCTGCCAGTTTCATGGAGTACAACTCATGTCTGGCGGCTCCAGAAGACAGAGCTAAGTCTGCTACATTGAAAAATAGGGAGAACAAATATGGACTAATGAAGCCTACTAAAGTCTGCAGGAGTTAGATCTTTGTTGTTTTCTTTCTGGTTTTTGTTTTCTTGCTTTATTTCCCAAGCTGAATTCCAACTCAATTCTGGTGATCCTCCTGCCTCAGCCTCCCAGGAAATCAGAAGTGAATATATATGAGACTTAGGAGTCAGATTTACATAGGCCCATCCCACACACACACACACAGGATACAGCCAAAAAAAAAAATTGCTGACCAAGAAGTATGTAGACTTGGCTCTCTTCCTTAAGGGCAGAGACCTCTGGGTAGAACTGAGGTTTAGAGCCTCCTGGAGACACTGCTCAGCCTCTACTCTGATTATCAGACAGATAAGGAAGAAGGCCCTAAAGAAGAAACACAGACCCAGCTGAGGCTGGGTGAGAGAGCTCAAGGCTGGCTCAGCACCTTCCTCCCACGGTGAGACCTGCAGGAATCTCGGACACGGATACACCAAGGATGAACCATCCCTTCCCGGCACCTTTAGACTTTGAGGTGACACTTTTCAGTTCCTATGTTGGCAGATAAACATGTGCAAGTTGTATTTTAGTGTAAGTGTAATCTTAGCACTTGGGAGAGTGAGGCAGAAGGATGAATGGGAGTTCAAGTGTAGCATGGGATGCAGTAGGAGACATCATCTCAAAACATCAAAAGAAGAAGAAAGGGACCAGAGAGATGGTTCAGTGTTTTAGAGCACTTGCTGCTCTTGCCGAACTCCAGTTCCCACAAGACCTCATTCCACTTTCTGACCTCCGCAGGCACCAGACATACATGTGAACACCCATATTCATAAATAATATTTTAAAAATTGCATTCTATTGCCAGGTGGTGGTGGTGCACCCCTTTAATCCTAGCACTCAGGAGGCAGAGGAAAGCAGTTCTCTGTGAGTTTGAGGCCATCCTGGTCTACAAAGTGAGTTCCAGGACAGTCAGAGCTACACAGAGAAACCATATCTCAAAAAACCAAAGGGGAAAAAAATCACATTCTATTAAAAATTTATACAATCAAATAACCCTAACACAACTAAATGCTCTTCTCTCGGAGCGTGGAATTTCTGTTGGTCTCTCCCTCTCTTTTTTTTTTTTTACCTCACATACTTCTTTTTCAGTTTTTTTTGTTATTGTTTTCAGTTATTTATTTTATGAGTGTTTTGCCTGAATACATGTATGTGCACATGTGTGTGCCTGGTGCCCTCAGAAGTCAGAAAAGGGTATTGGGTCCCCTGGAACTGGAGTTATGGTTTTCAGCCTCCATATGGGTGCTGGGTACCAAACCTGGGTCCTCTGCAAGAACAATAAGTGTTCTCAACTACTGAACCATTTCGCTAATCCTTTATTGGTTTTGGTACAGGAGCTCTCCACGTAGGCCAGGCTAACCCTGCACTCAGATCTTCCTATCCTAGCTTTCCCAGTGCTGGATTATAGGTATGTGCCACCACATAGCAGGATGTGAATTTTTCCTCAATTCAAACTTCAATTATGCCTTGCTAATGATCCATTCTCTACTTACATCTCCCAGAAGGGCGAAACATTTTATTGGCTTCATTTATCTATATACATAGTAGCTGGAATTATCAGGCTCCATAGCCAATGAGGCGGATATGTTAGTGAGCTAGAGCTGTGGCCAGCAGAAGCCCACAGCTGTCCTCTTCCCCCAGGGAGTAGTGTTGACCCCTAAAAACAGTCCTTTGAGGAAGGGACGCCCACACCCAGCACCTGAAGCACACCTCTCTAATAAGAGTCTTCCGGAAACAGTCGATGGTCCCGGAGTACATAGGTGGCTGTCCAGGCAAACTTGGTGGTTGTGTCTGCAGTCGGACCTGAAACCAGAAACCAAAATAGTTACCTTCCAGAATTACCAGCAACGATCCCACTTTCCTCTTTTTCTCTCCCTACATCTTCCTCCTCCTTTACAGAGCTGGAGATTGTACCTAGAACTCTGTATACGCGACTTTCCCACAGAGCTATATCCTCAACCCTTTGACTTCATTTAAACAGGAAATGCTCACCTTTGTAGACATCTTCAGCATTTTCTTAACCTGATAGGTAGATTCAGACTTCACTATTAGTACTCGTTCTATTTATTTATTTATTTAGGGTTTTTGAGAGACCAGGTTTCTCATTCCTTAAAAGTGTGTGTGTGTGTGTGTGTGTGTGTGTGTTTTGCTTTCTGTATGAGTGTTTTTCCTGACCATATTAAGTACACCACATAGAGTCTGCCAGGACATCAGGAACTAGTTACAGATAGTTGTGAAATGCTATGTGGATGCTGGGATTGGAAACAGGGTCCTATGCAAGAGTAGTAAGTGCTCTTAAGCTAAACCATTTCTCCAGCATCTCATTCTTTTGCAAGTACTTTTTATATTTATTCTTTGACAATTTCAGACATGTATAAAATGTTTCTTATGCATATAATCCATCATCCTCTTACTTCCTCCACAGACCCCCATAACAATTGCATTATTTTTATTGTCAAATATTTCATTAGATACAAAATTTTATATATATACATTCATCAGCACCATACTTGGTTTTATGTCACACTGGGGACTGAACCCAGGGCTTCAGGCATGCTAAGCAAACACTCTATCAGTGACTACGCCAAATCCCCAAACCATTAGGGATCTTCTTAACTATTTCACAAAAAAAAAAAAACAAGACCAGGCCAAGCTGGGCGTGCTTAGGAGTGCCCGGAGTGCTTAGGAGGTAAAGGAGAACCAGGAGTTCAAGGTCATCTTTGGGTATATAATGAGTCTAAGGACAGACTGGGCTACAAGACTATCTCAAAAAGAAAAAGAATGAGATAGGTCACCCACCCAAAGTGCTCCCCCAAATACAACTTACAAGGATTGTGAGCATTACTGAGTCTTTAGCTCCCTTGGGCTTAGGGTAAAGATTTATACTGTAATAGAAATAGAAACAGGCAATACTACTTGGTCTTTTTCCAGGATGATTTTCCTGCTAACTGTTCTCCGAATACTTCTCAAGGCTGTCCTCACACCAACCTCTCCAAAGCCTCATTTTCATGATGTTCTTCCTCTACTTCCTTATAAACCTTTATTGTTGCATGTGTTAGGACCTTACAAGCTGGGATTAAAGGCCTGCACCACCACTGCCCAGCCCTGCTTAGGTTTTACATGGTGTTGGGTATCAAAACTAAAGGTTTCAAGGTGGGTGTGGTGGTAGCACACGCCTTTAATCCCAGCACTTGAGAGGCAGAGGCAGGCAGATCTTTGTGAGTTCGAGGCCAGCCTGGGCTACAGAGCAAGTGCCAGGACAGGGTCCAAAGATACAGAGAAACCTTGTCTTGTAAATAATAAACAAACAAACCCTAAAGGTTTCATGCATGGTAGGCAAGTACTCTATCAACTGAGCTACATCTCCACCACCACAACAACGTTTTTTTTTAAACGTTCCCTCTATTTATCTCACTGTGACATCAGACATCCCAACCAGTGAGAACCTAAAGACGTCCTCAGTTGACACCATATCCTAAACCCATTGCCAAGCTCATACTTGCCTTCACTCCTGCTCCAAACTACGCATGGGAACTTAACCCCAAAATGCAGTAACAATGTTGGGAGGTGAGACCTAATGGAGGGTATTCATGAATGGATTAAAGACAGCTGAAAAAAGATTTAAGTCTTGACTTTGATCTCTTGCCCTTCCATCTTCCACCGTGGGGTGATGCAGCACAAACAGCCTTGCACAGATGTAGACCTGTGCATCTTGGCACTCCTGGCCTCCAGAACTGTAAGAAATTGGGAGTCAGAGACAGGCGGATCTCTGTGAGTTCTAGGCCAGCCGGGTCTACAAGAGCTAGTTCCAGGACAGCCTCCAAAGCTACAGAGAAACCCTGTCTCAAAAAATCAAACAAACAAACAAATAAGTAAATCTATGTCCTTTACAAACTGCTAGTCACCAGTGTTCTAAGACCTAAATCACCTACCTCCCCATGCCAGATTACACAGCAATTCCTTCCTTCTCTTCTTTTTTTTTTTGGGGGGGGGGGAGACAGGGTTTATCTGTGTACAGCTGTCCTGGAGCTCGCTTTGTAGACCAGGATGGCCTCCTGGAACTCACAGAGATCTGTCTGCCTCTGCATCCCAAGTGCTCAGATTAAAAATTATCCAGTTTTTCAATGCCTATTCCAACCCTACCTTCCATAAAAATTTTCCAAGCCCCAGTTTTGAAGTGTGCCAATTCTCAGTTATTAGGACATGCAGGCCATGACTCGGTTGCTTTGAAACTCTCAAAGATCCTTCAAGTATTTGGGGGATAAAAGAATCAGAAATTCAAGGTCATCTTCTGCTACATAATAGTTTGAGGCCAGCATAGACTAGTGAGACCTTGCCTCAAAAACAGAACAAAACAAAAACCCAATCACAAGAGCATCAGGGTTTAGTTGGTGACCACCTAGCTCTCTGAGGTCAAAAGGACAGCAGGCAGCAGTCTGTGGTTTTGGTTCACAGTAAAAGGAAAAGTCTTCTGATGTCAACGCGCCAGTGAGCATTTTCTGTCATTTATAATTCAGAACAAAGGTCACGGGGCCCTTGCTGGGGAACATCAAGAACAAGAGGATACAAGATAGGAGCAAAATTTATATAAGGAAACAATAACGATATTGTTTTCTTAAAAGTCTCAGCTGTGCAGAACAAGCTTTCTGCCTCTGTACAAGAGTATTAGGAATAAAGGCCATACAAATAGAGGTCCTTGGATGAACCCCTGCCTTGGAAGCACTGACAAGCAGAGTCCTTGCTGCCCGCCAAGACCTGATTTTGCACTGCAGAATACTAGAGAATGCCCTAGAATGAGCTCTGTCTTTGGTTAGCTTCATTCTTGAACAGAAGCCATCAGATAGCCTGCTGTCTAAGCCTGCCAACAGGATACTATTTTCTTTCTGAAGAAACTGGACCTGATGCCCTAACAAGCCATCAACATAGGTTACTATCTTACGAAACTTCTGTCTTCTCAGGGTTCCACACCCCAGCAACACAAGACTCCTATCTTCTCCCCACAGGTCCATCCTGGCTGTGACCTATCATTTTCCTTCAGGTTTTACAATAGTGATAATGAGGAGGAGGTTCCAGGCGCTAAGTCACAGGATATCTATCGCCTTGTCTTCAGCCAGATCTTCCTGAGTGCAGCAAGGGGAAAAATGGAGGGGTGAGGAGACAAAGGTCCAGGAACAAGTAAGTTCTAGTGAGTTGTACCTATGACTGCCTCGCCTGAGACTGGCTGGTCACCGGGTCCACCATTGCTTCCTATAGGAGTCACTATGCAATAGGTTAATGACGCTTACCCTGCAGTGAGTGAGTGACTGAAAATGGCCAATTGCCTCTTCGGGCAAAGAAAACTGCACAAGAGAAGGCTATGAGATACACTGGCTTCACGGGACTGTGTCAAAGGACGTCTTTTGCCACCTTTGTCCTTTGTTTTGGGGGGAGGCTGGGTTTACAGGGATCCTGTTTCAGTCTTTATAACAAAATATTAGGGTTAACTGGAAATAGAGTTTGAGAAGTTTTTTTTTTTTTTTTTTTCCTCTCCAAAGAAATAGTGTAGAGCCAGAGAAGACTGTCAAACGAAGACCTTGCAATAGGAGCTGTCTGGCTCTCGGGGCGCGAGGGGCAGCCTCTGCCTTCTCTTTAGAATGATTCTCGAGAATTATTTTTCTTTTTGAGGTGCTGGGGGAGTTGAATGCAAAGTCTTTCGCCCTTTTAGGTAGACAGCGCTCTACTTACCGACTACATACCAACCCTCCGTAAACTTCACTGGGAAGCATCTACCCGCCCCACTCCTATCCTGAGGCAGCATCTCAGGGGGACCCCACTTTCCGCGTCGCCTCGGGCCTTCCCCCGCCCACAAGCCCCCAATCTAGACACCGCGCACCTTGACCGTGTCCAGGGGGTGCCCCACAAACACCAGGCACACGCCGCCAAAGCCGCCGGCCAGGAGGTTCTTAAGCGGACTGATGGGCTTCGGCGCTTCTGCCATGGTCAGTCTTCTCTGTCTGCCTGGCAGCTCGGGGCGGTCTAGGTCTTGCTCGGCTGCCCAGGCTACACGACAGGTTCCGCCGACCTTTCGCCTACATTAGGGTGGGCGGGGTCTTGGGCCCGTCAGAAGGAGGGCCCAGTCGGCCTAGTCTGGCTTCCGCCCGGAGTCTACTTCCGGCCGCAGCTCCTGCTTAGTGGGCGTGGCTTTCTCTAATGCTGTAAGGGAGGGGTTTGGGATTGTCTGCCTTGGACTTACTCCTCCAGGAAGCCTTCTTGGGCTTGAATGCTTTTTTCCTCTGGTCCTCTGTGATCCTGTGTCTCCGTGCTCTCCACCGAGGTCGCATACACCCTTTTACGTGCCAGCCACTCTTTTTTAGGTGCTGAACAACGGCAGAAGCACAGCTCGTAGGTCCCTGTCTTTAAGAGTCTGATAAACCTGGGACTGGAGAAATGGCTTTGTGCTTGAGCACTAATGACTCTTCCAGAAGATCCGGGTTCAATTCCCAGCACCCATATGGCAGCTCACAACTGTCTGTAACTCCTGTTCCAGAGCAGCTACTCTCGCATAGACATATTTGCAGGCAAAACAACAACACACATAAAATAAAATCAAATTAAAAAAAAAGAGTTTGATAAAACATGACAAAGATAAGAGGAAAATGCATTGTACATCTTATAGTAAAAAATTGTTCTGTAGGACAACAAATCTGGGAAAGAAAGTGTGCGGGTCAAATAATTTATAATTCCAATTAGTTAAACAAGAGAAGATCTCATTGGAAAAGTAAAGGATTGAGATCTGAGGTAAGGAAATAAGTCCTGTCCACAAATACTGGGCAAAGGATGAAGGACCTTACTGGCAGAAGTTAAAGAAAATGCAAAAACTCTGCGATGGCCTGTACTGCCCAGTCTGAGAGACCACAGAGAGAGAAAGAGAGAGAGAGAGGATCTGATGAGGATGGAAAAGAAATGAAGACTTATCAGAAGGAACTTTGTGTGTTACATCGATCTCTTCTGGGAAGTTTTAAGCAGATAAAATTTTAAAACAAAATCAAACAGAATCCCTGTTAACTGCTGGTGAAAATAGCAAGGAGAAAAACAAGAGGCTTGAGGAGGTTAAAAGTTACAGGTAGAGATGTTGGCCTGGACCAGGACCTAGGCAGAGACAGCAATGAGGAGTGGTCAGACTGTGACTATGTTCTAAAGGAAAGCCCAAAGGACCAGGTAGTGAGTGAATGGATGCGCCCTGCGTAGGAGCGGTTTGGGGAATCAGCTGCTCTTTCAGAGAACCCAGGTTCGGTTCCCACCATCCTAGGGGCACCATACAACTGTCTAAAACTACAGTTCCAGGAGATCCGGTACCCTCTCTCAGACTCTGTGGGCACCAGGTACACAGGTACACAGACATACATGGAAGCAAATACCCAGACACATAAAATTAAAAAATGAATAAATAGATCTTTTTAAAAAAAAAAAAAAAAAGGTTTGTGGGAGAGGGTTATGGAGTAATGCTAACGCTTGTTTTTTTTTGTTTGTTTGTTTGTTTTTTTTTTGTTTTTTTTNTTTTTTTTTTTTTTTTTTTTTTTTTTTTTTTTTTTTTTTTTTTTTTTTTTTTTTTTTTTTTTTTGTCCTGAGCAACTCGGGGTTAAGGAAGGGGCAGGGCAGAAGCAGATTATAATATGGTAAAGGACATTTTAGACATAATTAGTTTAAGATGTCTATTAATAGATCTATCCCTTGATCCAGGATTCTGAAGATAGACTTGGGCTAATGGCTAAATTTGGTATTAATCAGTGAAGTTAGATGAAAATGCTCAGAGATGGAGCCCTTTCCCTTCTAGGGTTCAGAGTACAGACAGATAAGGAAGGACCTAGAAAACAACCAGAGAAGTAACCAAGAAGTAGGAGACCAAAGACTCTGCAATCACTAAGGGGAAGGGCCTCAAATGGGGTCAATGGGAACAAATACATGAGGTAGGGAGGGGAGGATAAGGAAGGGAGCTGAGCACTGGCTGGTCCCCAAAGACCTACGGCAGAATGGAGGGCAAGGAGGTTGGAGCAGTACAGGAGCAACCTCTTCTCTTAGGAGGTGATGAGGCCCCGGGGAAGAACTTCAGACACAACAGTGACGTGATAGGATTTCTTTTGAAAAATCTATCTTAATTGAATCAGTTTGTATGGAGAGAGACTGGGGCAGCAAAACCGAGTGAGATAATTATAGCAGCATAGGACAGGGCCAGTGAAGGCAAGGGTCATGCGTTAAAAAATAAATAAAAAGGAACCTGAAGCAATAGGGGAAAATCTGCAGCAGTTGTTGCTTCCACTGTGTTTTGATGCTCAGAGGACACGGCTGGTTAAGTGATGGCGGTCACAGACTTCAGGATAAAGAATGTGTGTGTATCCACATATGTGTATATATAGACTTCCTAAGAATGTCCACTGGTAAGAGTGACACGGCATGGCTATGTGCACCTCTAATTCAATAGCTCTGGAGGGTGGATAGTGAAAGGCCAGAGTGAGCACCAGAGTGAGCACCTGTCAAATGGAAAGTGGGCAAGGAGGTTGGAGGTGTGGCCCAGTGGTTAGGAGAAAGTGCTGCATGACCATGAGGACCTGATTCCTGCAAGGACAGAATAAGTTGAGCATGGTTGTGTGATTGCCTGTAACCCCAGGACTGTTGGGGCAGAGACAAGAGTCACTGGAACTTGTTGGCTGCCAGCCTCGCCCAAAAATTCATATTCCAAGTTCAAGGAGAGATTCTGGTCAACGGAATGAGGTGTTGAGGGACACTGATACCTCCCTTGGTTTCCATACCTATACACAGGCTCATGCAGTCCTATCACCCAAACTGATCACACACACACACACACACACACACACACACGAGACAGAGAGAGCACTAAAAAAATGTTAGCCATGGTGGGGCATGTCTACCTGCAATGCTAGCACAAAAGACGTAGAAGCAGAGGGTAAGGTCATTCTGCCTACTTAGGGGTTCTTATTTGTTTTCTTTTTATGTTTTATTTAACTTTTGCTTTATGTGTATTGGCGTGAAGTGTCAGATCCCCTGGAACTGGATCTTCAGACAGTTGTGAGCTGCCATGTGGGTGCTGGGAATTGAACTAAGGACCTCTGGAAGAGCAGTCAGTGCTCTTAACCACTGAGCCATCTCTCCAGACCCTTCTTATTTGTTTTTGAGACAGGTCTTTTGGTCTTTAGCCCTTGCTGGCCTAGAACGGACTGGACTTAAATTTGTGCTTATCCTTCTGCCTCTGCCTTCCAAATGCTGGGACTACAGATGTATCCCATGATTCCCAGCAATGTATCGAGTTTTTGGAGACCAGGCCAAGGTACCTGAAATCCTCTCTAAAATAATAAGTGAATAAATAATAAAGCAAAAACAAAGGGGAGGAAGAGAGAAGAAAAAGATGGATGTGCTTGCTAGACTTATGTCAACTTGTGCGATGACAAAAATAAAATATCTGAGAGGAACCTCAGTTAAGAAAAGGCCTCCGGGCTGGAGAGATGGCTCAGTGGTTAAGAGCACTGACTGCTCTTCCAGAGGTCCTGAGTTAAATTCCCAGCAACCACATGGTGGTTCACAGCCATCTATAATGAGATCTGGCACCCTCTTCTGGCATGCAGGTACACATGGAAGAAATGCTGTACACATAATAAATAAATCTTTAAAAAAAAGAAAAGGGATCTCTGTGAGTTCGAGACCAGCCTGGTCTACAAAAGCTAGTTCCAGGATAGGCTCCAAAACCACAGAGAAACCCTGTCTCAAAAAAAAAAAAAAAAAAAAAAAGAAAAGAAAAGGCCTCCATAAGATCAGCTGTAGGCAAGCCTGTGGAGCATTTTCTTAATTAGTGATTGATGGGGGAAGACCCAGCACATTGTGGGATCCTGGGTTCTATAAGAAAGTAGGCTGAGCAAGCAATGATGAACAAGTCAGTAAGAAGTATCCCTTGAAGGCCTCTGCATTGGCTCCTGCCTCCAGGTTCCTGCCTATTTAAATTCCTATCCTGACTTCATTCAATGATGTAGACATGTAAGTCAAATAAACCCTTTTCTCCTCTGCTTGTTGTCGGTCATAGTGTTTCATCACAGCAACAGAAACTCTAAGACAGAGAATGATAATTTAGTATTATTAATATTGTTATCATGAAGGAAATAAAGAGTAAGAAAGGACGGTACTTCTGAATCCAAGAACCAAAAGGCCAAATGGTGGTTAAAGGGAAGATATTTAAAGTCTTGTTAGGTGTAATATTAGTTATTGGTGACATTTAAAAGCTCTCCAGAAGTACTACCAGTGGTAGATTAAAAAACAAACAGCTGGGCTGGAGAGATGGCTCACTTAGGATCACTGGCTGATTCTCCAGGGGACCCAGGTTCAATTCCCAGCACCAACATGGCAGTTCACAACTGTCTGTAATTTCAGTTTCAGGGGATCCAACATCCTTACACAGACATACATGCAGACTAAACACCAACGCACAAAAGATAAAGACAAACATTAAAACAAACAAACAAAAACCCAAGTAGCCAAGCTGGATAGATGGCTCAGCAATTAAGAGTATTGGCTGGTTCTTCTAAAAGACTCGGGTTTGATTCTGACCAGTACCCACAAGTCAGTTCACAGCTGTCTATAACGCCAGTCCCAGTGGATCCAAAACCTCTGGCCTCTCTGGGCACCAGGCACATGCTTGGTGCACATATATACATGCAGGTGAAACACCCTTACACATGAGTGCTGGGAATCAGAATCAAACATGGGTCCTCTGAACTTCTAACTACCAAGCCATCTCTTCAGCTCCATAAAAAGAAATAAGTATTAAAAACAACAAAGAGTCAGGCGGTGGTGGCGCACGCCTTTAATCCCAGCACTCGGGAGGTAGAGGCAGGCGGATCTCTGTGAGTTCGAGACCAGCCTGGTCTACAAGAGCTAGTTCCAGGACAGGCTCCAAAACCACAGAGAAACCCTGTCTCGAAAA
>NW_026067915.1:9480201-9496378 GCF_014885135.2 Alexandromys fortis | reverse complement strand
AAAAAAACAAAATAAATAAATAAATAAATAAATAAATAAATAAATAAAACAACAAAGAACAGGCCATGTGTGATAGTGCTTCTGTTGTTGGTTTTTGTTTTTGTTTTTTTGAGGCAGGGTTTACTCTGTGCAACAGTTCTGGCTGACCTATAGAACTCACTTCGTAGACCAGGCTGTCCTCGAAATTACAGAGATCTGCCTACCACTGCCTCCCGGGTGCTGGGATTAAAGGCGTGCGCCACCACCACCCAGCCTGTAGTGCAACAATCTTTAATCCCAACAATCAGGAGAAAGTCTTTGAGTTTGAGGCCAGCTGGTCTATATATCAAGTTCCAGGAAAGCCAGTACTTCATAGAGACCCTGTCTCAAACAAACAAACAAACAAACAAACAAACAAACAAAATACTGAACATCCAGCAAAAAAGACACCTAGAGTCAGTTGTTATTTTAAGTGGTTTGGAAAAAGGAAACAAAGAGTTAAAGTAGGGTTTATTTGTTTAGTTTTTAAATGGGAGGAGGAGGACTTTGTGCATATGTGTGCAAGTTCACCCACCCTCTTTTACTGACTGGATGTCTTATGATGGAAACTTAGAGCCCAAGACTTCAGCTACTTCCAGTGTTGCTCAGTCTCCTTCAGCTCCTCCTAATCCTAGGCTAGCTCTGTGCATCGTGCGGAGGTGTCAGCTGCAGATCACCTCTGATATTGAGGCCATCTTTTCATAAGCACCCTTGTGTCAAATCTGCCCCTTCCTGACGAACCACTCTATTTTCAATTACTCATTGTTTTATTGGAGGGGCTTAAACACAGGTAATTAGTCTCATAATAGAAGAAGCTATTAGTCTTAGAGACCAAATAAGGGTCTTGCTTATGACCTATATGAGCCATTTCCTTTGTCCATATGGTAGAGCTTTTATTTTATTTATTTAAAAGTGCTGAGCCGTTTCTCCTGCCCCTAACTTTAATTTATATATATATATACACACACACACAGTTAATTTTTTTTTGTTTTGTTTTTTCGAGACAGGGTTTCTCTGTGGCTTTGGAGCCTGTCCTGGAACTAGTGCTGTAGACCAGGCTGGACTCGAACTCACAGAGATCCGCCTGTCTCTGCCTCCCGAGCGCTGGGATTAAAGGCGTGCGCCACCATTGCCCGGCCACACAGTTAATTTTGAACCATTAGTGAGAAATATGTATCCACACAGGCACACACACTGGAGCTCAAGAACCCCATTGCTTGGTGCATTATTGAGAGGAGGTCAGGGTCACAGACTATACAACAAACATACATGGTCACAAAATGCAAAAGTGGTGTCTAGTAAGACTCAGTCTCCTGTTGTATGATATTTTGTGTTCTGACAAATAAAGCTTGCCTGGAGATCAGAGGGCAGAGCTAGTTATTAGTTAACCATAGAGGCCAGGCAATGGTTACACACACCTTAATTCCAGCACTTGGGAAGAAGCAGGAAGATCAGGAGTTCAAGGCCACTCTGGACCACCTGAGATTGAACCTGTCTAAAAGAGAAACAACCAGGCAGGGATGATTCACACCTTTGATCCCAGAACTCGGGATCTCAAACCTTCGGTCCCAGTACTTGGGAGGCACTAGGAAGGTGGAGACAGGAATGTAAGGTAGGTGGAGAAGGATGTCAGTTCCATTCAGTCTGAGGATTCAGAGATGGGATTGACGTCATTCTTTCTAAAACTCTGTAGAGGTAAGAACCTGCTGGTGGGTAGCTGCTCGCGTTTCTGCCCTTTCAGCTTTCACGCTTACTGACTGGGTTTTTATTGTTAAGACTAATTAGGGCTGTGCTTCAGTCCCCGCATCACGTAGCAGCATTAGGGGTCCCAAAGTGGACTGGGGAAACATGATCAAATTCTTTGTTTTCTTTTTTTCTTTTTTAGTTTTTCGAGACAGGGCTTCTCTGTGTAACACTCCTGGCTGACCTGGAACTAGCTCTTGTGGACCAGGCTGGCCTTGAACTCACAGAGATCCACCACCTACCTCTGCCTCTGCTGGGATTAAAGGCGTGTGCCGCCACTGCCAGGCACGTGATCAAATTCTGGGCACTACAGATGTGTGCTCTAAAGCACAAGCACCTCAAGCAACGTGTGTACATCTTCCTCAAAAATGTCTTGCCATGCTCATAGCCCACATTTAACTCTTTGGGTCCCTTGGCCAGGTTTAAGGTGTCGCCTACTGCCACCAAACTAGGCTGAATGTCATGATGTTTATTCAGACGTTGGTGGACACCGGGAAGCCATATGTCACTATGCTGTGGTACTTGTAAGCCCAGGAGATTGTAGGTGAGCAGCATTATGTTGACATACTGGAGCTTGAGAGTGACTCTAAATTTTTGAAAACTTTATGTGTGTGAGCATTTGTAAGTATATGTACACTGTGAGTGTCCATGAGCCCATGGAGGCCAGAAAAAGGCAGTCATGAACCTCCATGAAGGTGTTGGGAATAGTTCTTAAGACAAGCTTCTCCACCGATGCAAATAATTCCAGTCAGACCGAATTAGACCAATAAAAGATGCCCACGTGTAATGCAGCACTTCTAGGTGGTCAGGAAAGCATGGAGGGGGGAGACCACGTGAAACCTGGAGACCACTGTGTTCCTTTTCTGGACGGCAGCCTAAATAGCCCATGGGAGTGGTCAATGCTCGGTGGCTTTGAGTCTGGACAAAGGCATCTCCCAGGGGAGGGCTTGAAATGGAACTTCCTGTTCCAGTCCTACTCCAAGGTTGGGTGCCAGGGGCTGGAGTGACCTTTCACCCAAAGACTCGGCAAGAGCAGAAAAGGTTTTAGTCGCTTTTTTTTTTTTTTCGAGACAGGGTTTCTCTGTAGCTTTGGAGCCTGTCCTGGAACTAGCTCTTGTAGACTAGGCTGGCCTCGAACTCAGAGATCCACCTGTCTCTGCCTCCCAAGTGCAGGGATTAAAGACCTGCGCCACCATCGCCCAGCCCTCAGTCACTATTAAGTGCATGCATGTGTGAGGTATTGGAATTCTAAGGACAACCATTCCATAGTACGTGCAGGGAAAGGGGGCTGGAATTGGTCCCAAGGCTCCAAACCAAAATCCAAGGTTCCATCAAGTCTCTCATAAAATGGCACTGGATAGGTGCAAGTCATCTAAAGAAAGGTGTTCCTCCCTTATTCACTGGAGTGGATCTGTTACCAGTAACTCAAAGGGATAGCTGAAAGTAGTTTGCAGACAACATACGGATCCTTTGCTGGTAGCATTACGATTTACATGGAAATGTTTTGTCAACTCAAGTACCCAAGTTCACTGGTTGGCCTAGTTTGTTTTCTTCTGCTGTAAAAAAAAAAAAAAAAAAAAAAAAAAAAAAACCATGACAACCAGCAGGTGGTGACAGTCAGCTCCGAGGATGGCTCAAGTCTAGCCAAGGTTGCCCGGAAACTATGATCCTTTTACCTACTCCATTTGTCCCCTGAATGTTTTCTCATGCTCTACGTCAGAATAGAAACAGCGAAGTAAGGAGATGGTCAGAAAAAAAAAAAAGATAATTAAAAATATCTCAGCTAAGGGCCTGAGAGATGGCTGAGTGCACCCGCTTGCTGCCAAGCCCAGAGTTTGATCCTCGGAGCCCACATGTTGGAAGAAAAAAAAACCGATCCTGGAAAGCTGTCCTTTGACAGCGAACCGTGGCACACACATTAAATTTAAGAAAATATAAAATATGTATCTAATAAAGACGCTGGTAGGCTAAATCTGGGGGAATAAAAAAACCTATATCATTCCTTCCAAAGCGACCTCTGGGCAGTTTCTCCCGGCGCGACCCAACGTTGGACCGCTAAGAAGCAATTCCTCTGTCTACGCATTTGTTAGAAGCCTGTTAGCTTCTCGACCGCGGACCGACCCCTACCGGAAGTGACGCTACTGCGCAGAACACTTCCGGAGCTGCGGGGACCGCTCCGCCGGAGGAAGCAGCGCGGGCCCGACCCGTGCCTGCCCGCCGCCTCCGCTGCCGCCACGTTCCAGTCAGGCTCTTCTGGCCCAGCTTGACCTGATCTGGCCGGCCTAGGCTCTGCGGCCGCAGGGCCGCGGCTCCCGGTAAGTGCGCGGCGTGAGTCGAGGCCTTGTTTACTCTGGCTGGCCGGTGTGTGTGTGTGGGGGGGGGGGTCCCCGCGCGCCTCCCCGGCGCGGTCGGGGCTCCGCCTTCGCCGCCGCCTGCGAGTCCGGGGCGTTCCGAGTCCTGGCGTTCCCTGATGACTGGGAGCTCTCCGGGAGGCAGCAGCCGGCTCCGCAGGGCGCCTGGTGTGTCTCCGGGGCTTCTCTCCTCGTTGCCTCCTTAGCTCACCAAGAGGTCGGAGGCCAACGCCTCTGACTGGCGGGCGCCGATTCACTTGGGCCTGCCCCGCCGAGCACTCCAGGAAAACGGGCTACGCCGGAGGCTCCGCATTTGAGCCGTGTTTGGGAGCTTTTGCTGTGCCGCCTGTACTGTTTGTTAACGCCCGTTTTGTGAAAAGTCCTCCCTGCGCGTGGGTGCCGTGTCCGCGCGGATTCTGGAAGACCACGGAGCATCGGAGAGACTTACGGTCACGCCCGACGCCACTGGTCTAGACTCGTGTTCTCCGACGAGTTGGCCTTAGTTCTGATTGTTACTCTGTCTCGTAGAACTTTGTCACGATGAACACGTTCTAGACCTTTGGTGTTTGAGTATGGTTGCCACTTGCCACACAGGGCCATTTAGTATTTGACATGTAGTTAGTATGTCTGAGAAACTATACTTACTTTTTAAAGTAAATTTTAAGTAGCTTCATGCAACTAGTGGCTACGTATCATTATTAGGACAGATAGAGCGCCGAGTATTTTTGTTGTTGTTATTTTCGTTTTGTTTTTAGACAGGTTCTCTCCGTACTGCCCTGGCTGTCCTGGAACTCACTCTGTAGACCAGGCTGGCCTCGAACTCGTAGAGATCTGCCTGCCTCTGCCTCCCAAGTGCTGGGATTAAAGACGTTTATCTTCTTGTCTGGCCTGTGCTGAGCCAGGCCGTGGTGGTGCACGCTTAATCCTAGATCTCTGCGAGGCCAGCCTGGTCTACAAGAGCTATATCCAGGACAGTTCCAAAGATACAGAGAAACTCTGTCTCGAAAAACAAAAGAAAAAACAAACAAACAAAAAAAAAGAAAAAGAAAAACAAGTTGCTGATTCATATTTTTCAGCAAGTATTTTTCTTTGAAAATGTAGTTAATAAATTACTTTTGAGGGCCAAGTTTTATAACTGGAAGAAGCATCTCTTAGACTCACTAAATTTAAGTCCTGTTGTTGGTTATAAGAGTCCTTTATCCTTTTTATGTGACCATGTCAGCTCAGAGTGAGTGGCAGGTTTTATGGAGATAACTTTGGCTCTTGGGAAAAGTACTAATTATGCCATTCCCATCTGAGATATCGGCATATTTAACATCTTGAGTACGTTCTGATATTAAGAAAATAACACATTGGCACCTTTGAACAGAGTCTTGTGTGTTCGTACTTTGAGACTCTGTCTTGCTGTGTAGCCCAGGCTGGTCTCCAACTTTTGATCCTCCTGCCTAAACTCCCAAGTTTGGATTCCCAGAATGTGTCACCAAGATCAGCAATGCCAGCATTCCTTCAAGAATCAGCCTAATGGTGGCACTCACATTTAGTTTCAGTATTCAGGAGACTGTGTTCTGTGTGAGTTTGAGGACAACCAGGTCTACATAGAGAGACCTTGTCTCAAAAATATGTATGTGTGTTTTTAAAAAATTAAGAAAAAACTTTATTTACATCTGGACCTAGAACACGAAGAAGTATGAAATAGTCAAGTCTTTGAGAGAACCTGGATTCCCACTTGGTTGGTGAAAACACTGTAAGCCATCGTCTAGATACTTAACCTTTATAGATTACAGCTTCCTCATTTGTGAGCCTTTTTGTTTTGTTATGTTTTGAGACAGGATCTCACTGTGCTTCTCTGACTGGCCTAAAACTCAGAGATCTACCAGTCTCTGCTTTCCCGCTGGGGTTAAAGGTGTGCTCCACCATACTCAGCCTCGGTGTGCCCTTTTAATGCCGATTGTGTTAGAATGACTGATCTCAACGTGGCTCTCATCAAACAAGACTGTTATTGGTAGTGCAGGCTCTATTTGCTCTGTAGAAGTGTCTTATATGAAAATACAGATGGAAGAGAAAAACTTTAAATAGGTGAATTATTCTTCCATTTTATTTTTTGTTTCAGAGACAGGGTTTCTCTGTGTAATCCTGGCGATTCAAAACTTGCTCTGTAGACCAGGCTAACCTCAGACTGAGATCTGCCTTCCTCTGCCTCCAGAGTACTGGGATTAACATCATGTGCCACCACTGCCCGGCCTTGTAACAGCCAACTTTATTCAGAACATCAGACAGTTTATACTTCGAGGGCTAAGAGAAGCCACAGGAATAAAATTCTCACGAGTTCATGCTGTAAACAGTCAAGGACAAGCCACATGTGACAAAAATACATTTTTCCATAGAGACATTTAAAACATTTAATTGCAGACAACAGCAAGCAGCAATGAGTAATCTGAAGTCAAGTCAGCTCCTATCAACTGCACTTGGGAGGAGCACAAAAACACATTTCAAGAACAATTCCGCGTTTTTTGAAGAAACTGAGATCATAAGACTTGTTTTCTCACAAGCACTCAGAATTTTCATTCCACTCCATTCTTGGATGCGTTCCTGCAGTAGCATATGCCCATGGTCACAGAATATTGTGGGAAACGGTGCATTTTATTAGGCAATTCCATAAGACCCTAATTGACTTCAACCCTTGTTGAAGTCAAATTTTGATGACCTTGACCTTCCTTCCACCTCACTAGTGCTAGAAGTACAAACCCCACTTAAAGCCAGGCACTGTCTGTAATTTCAGTATTTCTACTCTACAGTGGGAGGTGGAAACAGGAGAATCCCTGACAGGTCTTAGACTAGCTAGTTTATTTTATGCTTTGGTAAAACTAACCCCCTGAGGAAATGAAGAGCCAATACTTGAGGTTGTATTGAATTTTAGGCCTGCTTTGGCAAGTAAAATGGTGCTGGGCATGGTGCACACCTTTAATTCCTGGAAGTGGAGGCAGTCTCATCTCCGATTTGGAGTCCAGCCTGGTCTGCATAGTTCCAGGACAGCCAGAGCTACTTAGACGCTGTCTTGAGGGGTGTGGGACCGGGGAGTAGAAGGCTGAGGATATAGCTCTGGACAAGAAAGTGCCTACCTAACTAGCCATATATGAAATTGTAGATTCAATCCTAGTGCTAGATAAATAATAATTTGCAAATTGGGTGTAGTGGGGTGTACATACCTATATTTCCATATTCCTCAGAAAAAGGCAGACCTGGTATACATGGCCCAGTATGGTCTACAGAGTGAATTCCAGGATAGGCTCCAAAGCTACAGAGAAACCCTGTCTTGAAAAACCAAAACCAAAAACAAAACAAAGATAAAGTGGGCTACTGGGATGGTTCAGCAGGTAAAAAGCATTTGCTGCTAACTTTAAAGACCTGTTAAATCCTTGTACCTCATAGAGTTCAAGGGGAGAACAGACTTCCAGTAGTCGTCCTCGTCCTCTGACTTCCACTCTCAGTTGAACGCCACCTACACCACGTGACAAAATAAAAACCAAACAACTGGGCGTGGTCGCACAAGCCTTTAATCCCAGTACTTGAGAGGCAGGTAGTTCTCTGGGAGTTCAAGGCCAGCTCGGTCTACAGTAGAATTCCAAGACAGCCATTGTATAGTGAGACCCTGTTTCAAAAGAAACAAAAATAATAAACTTGGAAGAGCAGGATCTCAGTTTTAAAAACATATTATCTCTCTTCATTTCAGATGGAGATCATATGATACAGACTGTTTGGGTCATACCTTCGGAAAAGATCTTAAAAAGTTGCAGGTGATTTAAGATTAACATTTTCCTTTATTATGTTGATGTGCATGTGTGTGTATTGCATGTGGAAGTCAGAGTACAACTTTGGTTGGTTCTCTCCTAATAAGTGGATTGAATTTTAGTTGCTAAGCTTGGTGGCTGGCATCTTTACCCACTGAACCATCTTTCAGCCCAAGTGCTGGGATTAAAGGCATGCACAGCCACTACCTGGCTAACTTTTTCTCTTAAAGAAGACAAAGTTCAGTTTAACCATAACAAATTGCAGGAACAGAGGTTCTGGTTCACTCAGTAAAGTGCTTTCCACAAAAACTGGAGAATCTGAATCTAATCCCTAGCACCCTCATGAAAAGCTGGATGTGGTGGGTGTACATGCAACACCAGTGCTGGCAGAGCAGAGAAAGGAGAGTTCTTCAGGCTTGGTGGCCAGCTTGTCCGGCCAGTTTGTGAGCCCAGGTTCGGGGAAAAGCCTTGACTTAAAAAAAGGTGAGCCAGGAGTGGTGATGCATGCCTCTGAAATCTCAACACCTGGGAGACGGAGACTGGCTGGTACCTGTGAGTTTGGAGGCCATAGTGACTTTCAGGCCAGTTGGGGCTATGTATAGTGAGACCTTGCCTTAAAACAAAGAGAGCAAGCCACACACACACACACACACACACACACACAAAGGAAGGCTAGCAAGAAAGCAAGCTTGCTTAGTGGGGTAGCGGTGGTGGTGTACACCTGTAATCCCAGCACTTCAAAGGCACAGGCAGATCTCTGTGAGTTCAAGGCTGAGTGGTGGTGGTATACACCCTAAATCCCAGCACTCAGAAGGGTGGATATGTTCTTATTTTATTGTGTACTAGTATGAAATTCTCAGGAATAAAGGAGAATTAATATTAAAAAGGTTAAGTTACAAACATTACTTTGCTATCCCACAACAAATACTTAAATATATTTTTTATTTTTTTGCGCACTACATTTTAAAAAGTGAATATAAGCCAGGTGGTGGTGCTGCATGCCTTTAAGAAGCAGGCAGATCTCTGAGTTCAAGGCCAGCCTGGTCTACAAGAGCAAGTTCCAGGACAGGCTCCAAAAGCTACCAAGAAACCCTGTCTCGAAAAACAAACAAACAAACAAATATTTTTTTTAAAGACTTATTTATTTATTATGCATACAATGTTCTGCTAACATGTACACGCCAGAAGAGGGCACCAGATCTCATTATAGGTGGTTGTGAGCCACCATGTAGTTGCTGGGAATTGAACTCAAAACCTCTAAAAGAGCAACCAGTGCTCTTAACCTCTGAGCCATCTCTCTAGCCCATAAATAAATAATTTTTAAAAAGTATTTAAAAAGTGAATATAGTTAACATATCAATTTAAACTTGGTGGTATATTTGTAGTATAAATAATTGATATTGGTGGTATACATTTTTAATTTCAGGGATCTCTGTGAGTTCAAGGCTCTCCTGGTCTGCATAGAGAATGCCAGGCCAGCCTGGGCAGCATAGTGACCCTTCTTTTAAGAATAGGTTTTATGGGGGGGGGGCACAGAGGGGAAGGTTGAAGGAGCAGGAAGAGGGGAGTGGGAAATGGATTTGGCATGTAAAATGATAAAAGAAAGTTTTTTAAAAATTAAATAAAAGAATGATTTTAGGTGGGTATGGTGTCTTAACACCTTTAATCCCAACACTCTGAAAGGCAGAGTCAGATGGATCTGTGTAAGTTTGTGGTCAGTAGATTCTTCATAGTGAGTTTCAGGACAGAGACCTTATCTCAAAAAAAAAAAACCAAAACCCCAAGAATAAAAATAAGGGGTTTTATAGTCTTAGACTGCCTACATATTAATATATATTTTCCCCTGCATGTAGTCTTTATTTTTTTAATTAATTAATTTTTGTTTTTTTGAGAGTCAGTGTTCTATGTAGCCTTGGAACTCACTCGGTAGACCAGGCTGGCCTCAAATTCAGAGATCTAGCTGCCTTTACCTCAGAGTGCTGGAATTAAAGGTGTGTTCCACCACTTCCCAGCTTCATTTTTTATTTTTTAAAACAATGATTAATTTGTTTGCATATGGTTTTGCCTGAATATATGTCTGTATACTAACCTTAGCAGCCAGATGAGGCCATTGGATCTCCTGGATGAGAGTTAGAGATGGCTGTGAACTGCCATGTGGTTCTGGGAAAAAACCCAGGTCCTCTAAAAGAGCAACTAGTACTCTTAACTGCTGAGTCCTCCTTTCTCCTTTTTTGGGATGGGGATGCATGGTCTCATTATAGCCTTGGCTGGGCTTGAGTTGAGAGATCTACCTGCCTCGACCTCTCCAGAGCTAGGACTGAATACATAAGTGTTCCTGGCCAAATAGTCATTCTTTTATTATTTGTGTTTTTGTTTTTGTTTTCAAGACTGGGTTTCTCTGTACCTCTCACTGTTCTGGAGTGGTTTTTGTTGTTGTTGTTTGTTTGTTTTTAATAGAGACAAGGTTTTTCTGGTAGCTCTGACCTAGAACTCACTCTGTAGACCAGGCTGTCCTTGAACTCACAGAGATGCACCTTTCTCTTTAAGTCCTGAGTGCTGGGATTAAAGTCACATCTCACCACTGCCCACCACTGCCAGGCTTGTCTCAGCAGACACATTCAACCATTCAAGGGTTAGCAGAACTCTTCTTTTTTATTTATTTATTTATTTATTTATTTATTTATTTTAAATATTTATTTATTTATTATGTATACAATATTCTGTCTGTGTGTATGCCTGCAGGCCAGAAGAGGGCACCAGACCCCATTACAGATGGCNGTGTGTATGCCTGCAGGCCAGAAGAGGGCACCAGACCCCATTACAGATGGCTGTGAGCCACCATGTGGTTGCTGGGAATTGAACTCAGGACCTTTGGAAGAGCAGGCAGTGCTCTTAACCTCTGAGCCATCTCTCCAGCCCCGCAGAACTCTTACAGTTGGAAAATTAGTTCATTTTGTAGACTAGAGGAAGATGATGAAGGATTATGAGACTTTTTTTTTCTATCTATGCACATACTTTCCAGATACATGACAGATGGTTGTGAAGTAGTTTTCTTTCCCTACAAGTTGTAGCGAGACAGAACTGCATCCTTAATCGTGTGATTTCTATTTCATTCTGGGGCATGATTAGCAAAGCTTAAACTTGAGTAGCTAAATCCTTACGGTTATCCTCCATTTGTACAGCTAGCAATGAAGGTATGTTTTTCCCTGAAGGACTCTGGCAAAAAAAAAGGAAAAATCGATTGAAATTTTCGAGTTCATTTTTTTAAAAATATTTATTATGTATATTCTGTCTGTTCTGTCTGTGTATGCCTACAGGCCAGAAGAGGGCACCAGACCTTATTACAGATGGTTGTGAGCCACCATGTGGTTGCTGGGAATTGAACTCAGGACCTTTGGAAGAGCAGGCAATGCTCTTAACCGCTGAGCCATCTCTCCAGCCCTTGGAGTTCTTTTTTTTTTAAAAAAAAAAAAAAGTCACCCGGGCAGTGGTGGCGCACGCCTTTAATCCCAGCACTTGGGAGGCAGAGGCAGGCGTATCTCTTTGAGATCGAGGCCAGCCTGGTCTACAAGAGCTAGTTCCAGGACAGGAACCAAAAGCTACCGAGAAACCCTGTCTCGAAAATTCAAAAAAAAAAAAAAAAGACATTGATTTGTTTATTGTACATGTCTGTGTGTGAGTGTTTTTGTGTAGGGAACAAACTGAGTCACTTCTGCCCACTATGTTGGTACCATGTTTGTTAATTTCAGGAATGGGGGCAAGTCTCTTTGGAATATGAGTCCTCCTCATGGGGAAGACATCCTTGCATTTTCATGCCTTCTGTGTATTTGTTGTCTTGGGTTTCTGTCATAGTGAAAAGATTTCCCTTTGCTAAACATAGGCCATTGAAGTGGATAGTGAGGTGTTCTGAATGAAATCAGAATTGATTGCAGCTGGGCTGTGGTGGTATAGCACGCCTTTGATCCCGGCACTCTTGGAGACAGGTGGATCTCTTGAGCAAGAATTGAGAAAGACTGTAGGCTAGGACTGGGTTACTTTGATTCTTTTTTTTTTTTTTTTTTTTTTTTTTCTGAAGCTGAGGACTGAACCCAGGGCCTTGCGCCTGCTAGGCAAGCGCTCTACCACTGAGCTAAATCCCCAACCCCTACTTTGATTCTTGAATGAAAGAATAGTTCCTCAAAGAGAAATAGTAATACTTTCTCTCTCTCTCTCTCTCTCTCTCTCTCTCTCTCTCTCTCTCTCTCTCTCTCTCTCAGAAGACAAAAACGCTAATGCATTTGAGACAACGATAAAATTGGGGGGAAGGGAAAAAGCAACTGATTTCCTGATTCTCCAACTTGGCTGGATGTTAAGATGTCCGTGGACATGAACAGCCAGGGGTCTGACAGCAATGAAGAGGACTATGACCCAAACTGTGAGGAAGAGGAAGAAGAGGAAGAGGACCCTGGGGACATAGAGGACTACTATGTGGGAGTAGCCAGTGATGTGGAGCAGCAGGGGGCTGATGCTTTTGATCCTGAAGAGTACCAGTTCACTTGCTTGACCTATAAGGAATCTGAGGGTGCCCTCCATGAGCATATGACCAGCTTAGCTTCTGTCTTAAAGGTGAGTAGTGCTGTCAGCTCAAATGTAATTCCCTGGTTAAATTGATGTCTTAACTAATGTCTCTTACATATAGCTAAGAACCCAAACCAATGTATGGATTGCTTCATTTAGATATTTTGTCATATTAACTTGTTTTTAAATGTAAACATGTCCAAAGTCTTCAGATTAAGAATTATAAAGGAAGTATAAATAAATTCAAGATAGATCAGAAATCTGTGACAGAATTGCCCAGCTTTTACTTGTTTCAGAAAGTGAGTTACATGACTCTTGATGAAATGACATGCATCTGAACCATTGTTTCATACAGCTTTTGGAGTGTCTTAAAAGTGTCCATGTCCCCTAGTTTGTCCTGTATTCAGTGTCTTTGGGCTGAGAAACTCATTGAGTTCAGGTACTGATTGTATTATCTGTTTTGAGAGTTTTCAAAATAACCTTAAGAAGAACAGTTCTCAGAGCTTGTATTTGAGAGTATCAGTATAAAAATTTAAAAGACTGACTGTACTCAGTTGTTCCAACAGATACATTTTTTTAAAATATTTATTTATGTGTGCAATATTCTTCCTGTGTGTATGCCTGAAGGCCAGAAGAGGGCACCATTACAGATGGTTGTGAGCCACCATGTAGTTGCTGGGAATTGAACTCAGGACCTTTGGAAGAGCAGGCAATGCTCTTAACCGCTGAGCCATCTCTCCAGCCCCGATACTTTTTTTTAACCATTTAAACCAATATTCTTTTGGAATCTCAAGTCAGTTGTTGCCTTATTGATACCTAACATGTTCTTAATTTTTTTTTTTTTTTAAAACCCAACAACTTTATTTCATGCACATTGGTATAATGATGTCAGATTCTCTTGAACTGGAGCTACAGAACTGGAGCTGCGAGCTGCCATGTGGGTGCTGGGAATTGAACCCGGGTCCTCTGGAGGAGCAGTCAGTGCTCTTAACCACTGAGCCATCTCACCAGCCCCCTAACATGTTTTTTAAAATGCTGTTTAGGCATTTTCCCAGCATGCTTTCTTTGCAAGATGTTCACTATAACTTGAAAATGAGAATACTTATTTTACTTTTTTGCTGACTTTTCCTTTATGAATTATCCCATGGATTTTGTTGGGTCAAATTGAAGACTAATGGGTCTGATGAGGTGGCTAAGCAGGTAAAAGTGCTGGTCACACAAGCCTGATCACCTCAGTTCAATCTCTGGAACCATGTAAAGGTGGAAGGAGAGAACCGACCACAATTACCCTCTGGTCTCCACATAAGTGCTGTGTCAGGTATGCTCCTCCTTCCCCAAATAAGTCAGATTGAAGGTTAGGAGCCATGGTTGACTGGGATGGTAACACATCCGTAATCCCAGCACTGGGGAGGTGGCAGTGGAAAGCCCCAGATCCATAGTGAGTTCAAAACTGGCTGATTCTACATGTGACACTGTCTCAAAAAATAACCAAATAAAACAAGACATTCCAAACAAATGTTGTAGTTATTTAAAGGAAATACCAATATGTGTCATGAATTTCTAGAAAGGATTATTACATGTAATGTCTGGTGTCCAGCATAAAAATACTATGGACTTTACATGGTCCTTTAATCCCAGCACTTAGGGACATAGAGGTAGGGGAATCGAGAGTTCAAAATCATCCTAAACTACACAAGGTGTTTGAAGCCAGCATGGGATACATAAAGTCCTGACCAACATTTCCCTGGTCTCCTTCAGAAATACCTCAGAACTGGGCAGTTGTGGTGTACACCTTTAATCAAAGCACTTGGGAGGCAGAAGCAGCTGGATCTCTGAGTTCTAGGCCAGCCAAGGCTACATAGTGAATGAGACCCCGTAGTGATATTTCATTTGTATTTTAATTACTTTACTTGCCTGAAGATCAGTAAAACAGCTCCACTGGTCAGTCTTACAGACCTTCAATCCCAGTAATCACACCAGTTTGCCATAGAAACCAGGCAGTAGTGGTGCATGCCATTCATACCAGCCATATAGAGGAATGTAAGATGGGAGGAGACAGCTCTTACCATCTCAGTCTGAGATTCCTGGAGGCAGGATCGCATTTCAGACTGAGGTGTAGAGAGAGGTAAGAGGCTGGCTGTTTTGCTTTTCTGACCTCAGGTTGAACCCCGATGTCTGTCTCTGGGACTTTATTGATCGTGCTACAAGACCCGACCCCACCCCACCCCCCAAAAAAATCCCTCAGATCCCACATGCCTATAGCGTTTGACCACGAGTATGAACTCAGCCAAGCAATGATCTAAGGGAGTCCTGAGAACAGGAAAAGGAAATAAGGTCTAGGGAAAGCTTTTCAGGGAGGTGACCATATGTCACTTTCTTAAGGTATTTATACATAACAAAAGTGTATGGTATTACACACACGTGTGAAACAAAGAAAGGATTGGTATTTGAACAGGTTATAATCATAAGTGAGACAGAAAAGTCAGCGCAATTAGGAAAGTCCTTTGTATAAATGGGAGCATACTAACAACCATGGTCAAATGAAGCTGTATAGTACAGATCCATAAACTTGACAGTTCCTTTTAATTTCTTTTTTTCCTTTTTTGAGACAGGGTTTCTCTGTGTGGCCCTGACTGTCCTAGAACTCGCTCTATAGACCAGGCTGGCCTTAACTCACAGAGATCTACCTACCACTTACTGCCTTCCAAGTAGTGCTGGACTAAAGGTGTATGGCACCACCACTGCCTGACTCTCCTTTTTTTATATATATATTGAGACGGTTTCTCTGTATCTATTGGAGCCTGTCCTGGAACTTGCTGTGTAGAACAGGCTGGCCTCTAACTCACAGAAATCAGCCTGCCTCTGCCTTCAGAGTGCTGGGATTAAAGGTGTATGCCACCATTGCCCAGCTCTCTTCTCATTTTTTTTTTTAAGATTTCATTTCTAAAGTTGTATGTGTGTATGTGTTTTTGTATGGCTGTGGGCATGTGACTGCAGTTGCTTGAGGAGGTCAGAGGTGTGGGATCATCATCATCCTGGAGCTGGAGTTGCAGGTGGTTGTAAGCTGCCTGATAGGGGTTCTGGGAACTGAGCATGTCTCCGCAAAGGGCACTAAAAGCTGTTAACCACTGAGTACCTTTCCAGCCATTGAATCCACTCCCCAACCACTTCTCCCCCTCCCCCCTTTTTGAGAGAGCCCTGACTGTCCTGGAAATAATGATGTAAACCAGGCTACCCTTAAACTAACAGAATTCTGCCCATCTCTGTCTTTCCAGTGCTGGTTTAAAGGTATAGAGACACCACGGCTCACATTTTCAGGGGGTTTTTGTTTAGTTTTTATGGTTTTCTTTTTATTTTTTGTTTCTATGTGGTTCTGGTTGTGCCGGAATTTGATATGTAGACCAGACTGACTTTGAACTTGTAGCATGCCTGTGCTTTGGTTTTTGATGATTTTGAGGCAGTGTTGCTATGTATGTAGTTCAGGTGGTCCTTGGACTCCAAGTACTCCTAAGTCAGTTTTTTTGTTTTTGTTTTTCGAGACAGGGTTTCTCTGTGGCTTTGGAGCCTGTCCTGGAACTAGCTCGCCTTTAATCCCAGCACTTGGGAGGCAGAGGCAGGCGGATCTCTGTGAGACCAGCCTGGTCTACAGAGCTAGTTCCAGGACAGGCTCCAAAGCCACAGAGAAACCCTGTCTCGAAAAAACAAAAAAAAAAAGGCTTT